>NW_023459493.1:0-55922 GCF_013731165.1 Rhagoletis pomonella | reverse complement strand
ACAAGAAACTTTAGGGTAATATTGTCTTTGGTGACGCAAGTGAGGTAGGGTATGCTGGAATACAGAGCAGCGGCCTTTATATGAAATAGGCTGGTGGCCCGTCCATCATAAAATTTACCTGATGAGCCTCTTCTTCTCCTGACTCACTGCTACTTGCTTCCACGTTGTAGAGTCGTTGCTGTTTTGGAAGTCTTTCAATTGATGATGCTGGTCCTCTTTTAAACACGTTGTTGCTTGCAGGTCGATTCATGTAGTTTACCTGCTTAGACTGAATGCTGCCATCGATTTCCATTTTTTCCGCAGGTTTCGGAGCCGTGGGTCTGCGGCGAAGTGTTGGACTCTTGGTTTGACTGGAACCTATTGTATGGCACTCTGTTGTATCCTTGGCCAGCGTTTCTGTTTGTCCAGTTATAACTGGTGCGGGCTCGAGGAGGTATGGCCGGCCTCTGCTGGTTTTGCAACAGGTTATTCGTAGGAACAACAACCCTATTCACTGCGTTCGTATGCACTATTGTATTTCTTAAAGTCAGGTTTTGGATGTCAAGGCAAGCTGAGTACGCCTCTGGAAGTGTTTTTGGTTTCTGGACTATTAGCATGCGTGATAATTCAAGATTCAGACCCCTAATAAACACGTCAAGGGCCCTATTCCGGTATGTTTCTATGAGGACGGAAACCGTTTCCTGCGTATAATCGTCGCATTCAATCTTGTTGACGATCAACGACAGTTGGTGGTTAACTGTCGCATAAAATTCATCTAGTTTGGAACTTCTTTGAGCCAACTGATTTAACTGGTGTTCTAGCGTCCGTATGTCCCTCTTGTCTGCGTAGTGCAGTGATAGGACCTTTTTTATCTCAGTCCAGTCACTCTCGAAAATATTATATGCAACTAACGCCGCATCAGCCCCTCCCCGGATTTTTTGCCTAACGTGCTGAAGGATAGCCCTACACAAAGGTTTTTCCTTGATCACTTCGTAATCGGAAAGGATGCCTTCGACATTATGTATCCATGAAATATATTGAGCTGGATTTCCCTCAAAAGTTTGCAGCTCTTTGACACAGTCGGGGAGCCTGCCGATTTCCTTGAGGTCCTGTACGGACATTGGCGCTCGGGTGTTCGCGACTGAGCTCCCTTGTTGAGCCACACTATTTGCTCCTTCTACACTGCCCACACTATTTGCTCCTTCGACACTGCCTAGCCTACCGTCAATCCTGGTAAGGTTTTGGTCTAGGATTGCGCTGCTCGCTTCTATTTGTGCTAGTCGAGCCTCTAAACCTAACCCATTTTTTTCAATTCCCGTCAGACGCCCCTCCAATTTTCTAATTTGTTCGAGGAGAGCGTTAATTCCCCCAGTTAGTTCGTTTACTTTTGTCGTTAGTGCGTCCATTATCTCTTGTTTCAAATGTTTATGCACGTTTTCTTTAAAAATTGAATTTTTTTATTATTATTATTTTTTTTTTTGCAAAGTTTTATACGATCAGGTACCGGGTACTGCCAGCAAGAATATTCTTTTTCGATTTGCACGGTTATTAGCTTTTTTTTTTTTTTTTGCTCGGATCTTCGTCCTCGTGCTATGTTTGTATTTTCTTTTTGTGCAAATAGTTTTTGTTTCGGAAAAAAAAACAATCAGTCTCGATTTGAGTTAGTGGTGGCTCCTTTCTTATCTTTTTGCAGGAAACTCTGAAAACGTAAGAAAGGAACCGCGATTAGACTTGTGAAACTTTTACCGTGTTCTTATGTGTACGGCGACATGTACCAGGTTGGCGTTTCACGGCACATTAGTCTTTAAAGAAAGAGTTTCGGTCAGGAAGGGCTGTGTCATCCTTTTTAGTCGTCAACAATCAGATTGAAGGCAACCTACTAAGGCGCAACTTACTTCACAACATAATCTTGTACCTATTGCAATTTCCAGTGTGTTCTTATGTGGAAATGCCGCAGAAATCGAAGTAGCAGTATCCAGTGTGTTCTGATGTGTACCCTGGAGACACCACAGGCAGCTTAATGCAGGAAAACAAGATATGTTAACCTATTGGCCTTCGATGAGGTGAGTATCTGCCTAGGAGTATAGGGTCAGGGACTCACCCAGCCATGTGATCGTGCCAGGATATTCAGTATTGTAAAGGCGTAGTCGTGGACGGTGTCAGTTTGTTTTAATTTTCACTTTGAATAAATGCTATTTATTTGTGTACCTGAGGGTCTTCGGGGTCACAGGTCCACTTAATATCATGTTATTCCTGGTTCGGTCGCTGATGACCCGCAGGATATGACGTAGTAATTTACAGCTTTAGCCTGAGGTTCATTCGGGGTCACAGGTCTAAGCGACAATTTATCACTCGGCTATTAGAGCCTTTAATTTTTTTGCTCTCACATTTTTTATTGTTTCCTTATTTACCTCTTCTGGGAAGAGGAGCTTTTATACTGTGGAGGGTCCCGTAAGGAATCGCAGAGTTAAGCTTCTATTATAAACCGGAGGGTCCCCCCGAAGGTGGTGAATCGCGGCTTCAAGGATATTAAGTTATGGATGGTCAATCCGTAAATTATTCAGTTCACTATTTGATTTTTATTCACTTCTTTGGTTTGACCCCTTCTAGGAAGGGGAGCTTTTATACCCTGGAGTGCCCCTGGAGTTGGGGATCGCAGAGCTAAGCTAATGTTATAAACCGGTGGATACCCAAAGGTAGTCAACGGTTTCAAAATATTTTGTTATGTGGATGTACAAGCCATAAATTTTATAAGCACCTTCACATTCAACACTTCCACTTATCACAACGCTGTTCATCACTTGTCACGACCACTTGAAAAAGGACTCCAGCAGTTAAGAGGATCCTTTTCCTTAGACCCCACAATTAAGGAGGCCCTTCCTCAGAGACCCACACTTTCAGTGGGTCCCTGCTCGGGCGCCAGTCATCGAGCTCACATCCGTGAGCCCGAAAAAGTTAAAGTTGGGGGCCGCACGGCGGCCCCGAGTTGTCCTTCCTAAAATAAAAGACAATAATTAGTTTTGTACAAGTATATTTACCATCTGCTTCTGCTGTCCCAAACGGAATGAATGCAACATATTTCTTAATACTATGACTTACTGTCTAACCGGCTGAATTAACTGCTGACGCTGCGCTTCCCATAGATTCAATTATGCTAACGTATGTTCGATTATTTTTGCATGAGAGTTCAATTACCCGCACTGGTTATGCGCGTGTTTGGGGAAGTGCGGCGTCAGCACATTCAGACAGGTATGTGTGTTAGCCCCCGTATTAACTTGTATTTTGATCAAACTTGCTTTTTTCTTCTTTTATGATGCCTTTGCGCTCAATTTGGCAATTCTTCCCTTCGCTGTCTACTGATTTGCATTAAAGTTTAATACCTTAAGCGCTTCTGTAATAGTGACTGTATCGCTTTTTGCTGCTAAGTTCACAAGATATCGGGCCGTAATATTTTTTGACAGACTTCCTTTGTCCTTGGGAACACTTTAGGCCAGACTTTTTGCCCGTACGGGCAAGTGAGCCTATTTCGTGGGCCTATTTGAGCCTATTTCGTTCGGTGGCAAACACGAAGGGGGCAACGAGTCTTACTAACCCAGTAACGAAAATGGTCACCGGTGACATCGTCACTAATGAGGATTTAGTGACATCGTCGCGCTTGCTGTGAATCCTAAAAGACATATAGCTGACAATGACACTGGTGACAATGTCATGCAGGTGTACTCCTATCAAAGACTTATAAGAGGCAATGTCTTGCAGCGGTCACTTATAAAAAGTCCTTTGCAAGATACTGTCGCTTGGATGTCATTAATCCAACTTATATCTCAATTTGAGGTCAAACAATTTTTCCAAGGTTTGATTTCAAATTGAGTACCATTGAAGGTAAATTTTAAAAATTATTTACCATTTTACATGGCAACGCTATTAATAATTTGAAGAACATTTAGCGGATTTGGCAACGCTGCCAATCATATGTCACAAAAAGTTTAAAACCGCGTATTTTTACGCACGAAGTGAAGAAGTGAACTGCAAAATCTATATTATTTGGGAAAGTATAAACTATTAAAATACTATTAATTTATATATGTAAATACGAAGACTTTTGTGATTGATAAAATTGTGAAATGCATAAAAGCAAAAAATTAAAAGTGAGGTTAGGCAGGTAGTGGATTTGCTGTCTGAACATTGCCAACTGAAACATTGTCAATGGAACCTTCGACATCAACTGCTGCGCCAAACGCTCCTTTGGAAGATTATTTAAGTGAAGAAATTTCATCAGAAACCGATGCAGATGAGGTTTTTGGAGGTTCTTCCGACTTAAATGATGAGCTTGCTGCCTGGGTAGTGGAATTTAATATTACAAACGCAGCTGCCAATCATCTTCTAAAATTTTGAGCAACCACATTGGTGGGCTTCCAAAAGACGTGAGGACTTTAAAATCGACTCCAAAGAACGCGCCAGTAGATAAAATGGGATTAGGGGAATACATACATTACGGACTTAAGGATACATTAACTAATTTTTTTCTAAAAAGTTCTTCATATTCTGGCGAACTCAGCCTGAATATAAATGTTGATGGTCTTCTATGGCAAAAAGTTCGAATTTACAAACTTGGCCCATTTTAATAAATGTTAATGGGACGCCAGACGTAATGGTTGCAAGCGCTTATTGCGGGCAATCTAAGCCTTTGTGTCCAAACACTTATTTAGCGAAGTTCGTAAACGATTTATGCGAATTGATAGATTTATACGATGTTTCCACGGTTCCACGTAGAAAAAGTGCCAACAATTGGGACCAGGCCGGTGAAAACTTCGATATATTTCCGATAAATATTAGAGAAGGCACCGATTCGTTCGTCATTCGCATGGTAATTCGATCTGAATTACCTACAAATGAGGTAATTCGCTCTCAAAATTTTGTATGGCGAATTACGTAATTCGGAAGGTAATTCGCAAGGCGAATGACGAATGGGAGAGCGAACTACGAATAAGAGAGTGAATTAAGAATCGTGGAAATGCCGTATTAGGTTTCAATTTTCAATACAAAATATTTTCTGTAAAATGTCGAGCGTTTATATGCGATGCGCCAGCAAGATCGCACATTATTGGTATAAAAGGATATGAAATGTACCCAAAAAGGGGAATCTGTGAATCACAGAATGATATTTGGACGTGAAGTTCATAATTCCAGAACTGATTCTAACTTTCGATTAAGAATAGATGCCAATCATCATAAACTATTAGAGCCAATAGCCATAGAAAAATTGCCGATAGACATTGTTAAATCATTTCCCTATGATTATATGCATATCGTTTGTCTGGCTGTGATGAAAACATTACTTATAGGTTGGATTAGGCAAAAGAAGGGAATATTTTCATTAAACTCAACCAAAATTTAATTATTAAACGCAAAACTTGTTTTTTTGAGAAACCAAGTGCCCAAAGAATTCGCTAGGCATCCTCGAAGATTATTTAGAAGAGGTCGAAAGATTTAAGGCCACTGAATTCAGAACAATTCTTTTATACACAGGCATTTTCGTACTAGCTGACATTTAAGATTCTGAACGCTATAACCACTTTTTGTTACTAAATTTAGGTATAAGGATTCTACTAAGTACAACGTCGTGTATGGAAAACAACGAATGCGTTAACGTCCTTTTGTCTGAGTTCGTAAAAAATGTAGCTCATCTCTACGATGATACGTTTTTAACCTTCAACTCTCACTGCCTCACGCATTTAGCAAGTGATGGACTTAATTAGAGTTGTTTGGAGTCAATAAGCACTTTCAAGTTTGGTAACTTTTTGTCTAAAATTAAAAGAAATTGCAAAAAGAAAAATCAAATTGCTGTGCAGATTTACAACAGAATGGTACAAGAAAGTATAAGATTATCTAAACCTTCAAACAATAACATAGGTGAAACAGAATTGCATAATGGGAAAATAAAATCAATCAGTACTAAATTTTTTTTCTCTCTATAAAAAGACCTGATAATTTTAACAGTGTTAAAAATAGAATATTTCAAACAATAACTATATATCAAAACGCGGTTTTAGGGAAAGAAGTTTTGAATTTGAAGGATTTCTTCAAAATACCAATCAAGTCATCCAATTTTAATATAAAATGTAGCGACACCTTGCTTCTTTCCAGTTTACAATTAAGACACTTAATAGATGAAATAGAAAATAAAATTGTTATGTTTGAGACCTATGAATCTAATCAATTTTTATTTATCCCTCTCATACATTTGTAGAAGTGCAAATATGGATTTAAATAATACGTTCCTAAGCCAAATAGATGACGAACCAATAACCAGACGTGGTAAGTGTAACTCTGATATAAATTATAATATTATTTTATTAATTTTTTTTTCCTGTTTTAGATTTAGAAGATTTCAAGTCAGATTTAAAGGGGCTTCTAAATAAAGTGACCGACAGTATCCTAAAAGGAAAATAAATCTTCTTTAGAACTTGGGTTTTCAGCTTATTACACTAGGGCTCTTCACACCAATCTCAATGCTTCGTTACTTAAAAGTTTTATGTATATTAAGTTTTTGTTTTCGTTGGATTTACAAAAAAAACATGTATGTACATACGTAAAACTGTCAAAAAATTACCAACTAACGAAACAACGAGATTGGTTTGGAGACCCTTTACTAATTGTTTTCCATATACTACATATGAGGCCATGAAAGCAGAAGTGGTCTAACCCACTTTTTTTTTGTACAAAGGTACAATGTACCTTTAAATTTATTTATTTTATTTTAAGTATCATATTTTAAACTAGTTAAATTAGTTAAGTACAAAAACAAATTTGTATTCGGCCACTTCTGCTCTGACGACTTCATATATTCGACTAAAATCAAAAGTATTATACCCTGGCACAGTGGTGTGTAGAATATAGAAAGCATTTTATGTGAAGAAATGCTATGTACTTAAATACATAATCATATCAAACAAGATCTAATTTTCAGAACACAAAACAACACAAAAACTTGTAAAACGGGTGCTAGAGGAGGTGAAAAGTAGTGCACCAAGAAAAAATGCAGCAGCAGAGCCATCCTTTCGAAAGAACCGTACAAGGCAGTTGAGCAGTTCATGGATTTTGAAAAACGCATACAGTCGTCTGAAAACAAGTTTAATGATGTGGTAGGTTCATAAAAATCCTAAAAATTTAAATATGTTACATTAATACTATTTCGTTAGGTTATTAAACTTCAGTCCATGGTTTGCGGAAATCCTCTACGTTTCGTTAAAATGGTGTGGCGAAAAGTGATGAGCGATGATGCTGCCAGGCATTTCTGCTGGAAGCGCATATCAAACAAACAAGCTATTACAACCCCCAGTATGACGGGAGCCCTAAAACGTAACTATTCAATACATGTTTATTTTAGTTTTGATTAATAATTTACGTAATTTTTATTTTAGAGGTCTACAATCAAAAATTTGCCAATTCGACAGACTTTGAAAGAACCAATATGTCCTTTTTTCATCAGGCTAACAACCGCTTAGTGAAGAAGAAACAGTATGGAGAAACTAAAGAAAATGTTCCTGATGTTAATTAAAATTGCTAAATTACTTTCAAGTTTACTCAATTTCGGGCTACGCATCCATAATATTAGTATAAACATGTACAACATATCGACGGCTCATATTCAATATCCCTTCTCTGCAGTTTTCACATAAATGAAATTTTCTGATATAAAAATCCACCTAAGACTTAACTCTCATCGATGTTGTTAGTGCTGATCTCCTATATCGCTTGTTAGAAGAATTCGCTATTGAATTTCAAAGTTAAAATTAACATCAGTGATGACAGTTAAGTCTCAGATCGGTTCTAACATCAGAAAGTACTTTTTGTAAAAATTGCGGATAGAGGGTATTGAAAAAAAGCCCTATGTACTTTCAGTTAACCGGCCATACAAATGGATAAACTATTTTTTTCCAGTTTCATTTTTTAATTACATAAGTAATTGAGTGATGACATATTGTGTACCTATTCAATTTTGTGAATCGAACTTTCTTATTTTCTGTTTAGTTAATTTTATAAACGGAATTGTTATTTATGTTAATTTTAAAATTAATTGTTAATTGTATGTTGCGTTTGTTTTAAATCAGCTGAAATATAAGAATGTTTGTGTATTATATATACATATCAGCTGTTATTTTTATTTAATTAAAATAGGAATTTAACTCTAACAAGAAAAGTAAGTTTCCCTTTGAGTCTAGTTGGAGATTCATGTTTGAATTCAAATTGACATCCAAGCTTTTCTCAAGTGGAGAACCAAGATTATTTACGAAAAAAAGTGCCCTTTTGTTGGAGAATAGGTTGGTACTCCAATTGAGGTACAGTTGAAAATTAACATTGGAAATTGGAAAACGAGTTGGATCTCCATTTGATATCAAATCAATTTCAAACCAAAATGTTTATTGGGCTACCACAAGTAAACGCGAGCTGAAAGTGTGATTGTGTTAGTGTGGCAATCAGTGTTGCCGCAAATCTTTTTAGTGGTAGCCGAATTCCTTAAAAAAAGGGCTAAAAAAGAGCTAAAATAAGTCGTTGAGGCTAAAAATGGTAGCTAAAATTTTTTACTTACATACACTGCCGGAACAAAGTATTGGCACAGCAAATTTTTCACAATATATGCTACAATTTTCTTTCTAATATTTTTCCGCTGATTTGGTTCATTTTACAACAAAAAACAGTAAAATATCCTTACTAAATTTTGTGCAAAACTCGCGAAAATTCAGCAAATTTTCGTGAAAATTAGAATTTTTTTGAGTATGCAGATTTGTAGCCCGATCAATTTTATTATAATGAAGTGCAAGTTTTAGGTAGCTAGGAATTACCGTTGATTTTTGGCACGCAGTTTCTAAAAAATCTGAATAAAAAGTGGAAAATGTTGATGAAAATTTGCTGAATTTTCGCGAGTTTTACACAAAGTTTAGGAATTATATTTTTATGTATTTTTTTGTTGAATGAACCATATTTTTATACGAAATCGGCGGAAAAATATTAGAATAAAAATTGTAGCATATATTGTGAAAAATTTGCTGTGCCGCTACTTTGTTCCGGCAGTGTATACATATATAAGTACTAGCAAATACCCGGCGTGCTTCGCGACGCCTCGTGAGTAATTTTGCATCAAAGTTAGCCATTTAGTAGGCCAATTTTTTATGAGTTGAAAAATTCAGGAATGGGTGATTTTAGCACGAGAAATCCAAAACTGATGTCAATTTCGATATGTGACAGTAACTTTTTCCTACAGGGGAGAAAAACCAAGACCGTCTGGAAACGGGCTCGCCGATATACTTACACATATTTTCAGCTTTTTCTTACACAATGTTGACCTACGAACCGGCAATGCCGTCTGCAGATGGTCAAAAATGCAAAACTGGGGTTTTATATGTCGGCAAGCCGGTCTGTAGACGGTCTGTGTTCGAAAGCAATTGCCTCCATTTCGAATGGTGACATAATTATAAAACTTATATTAAAATACGGTGCTTTTAACAACGAAATCACCGAATTTTTTTATATCAAACAATTTTTCAAAAGAAAAAATTTCTTTAATTACGAAATTACTAAATAGAAAGAAATAATTAATTTTAACCGTGTTTTAAAAATCTGTAATTCAACTGCCGATTAAAATAAAACGGATTGACATAACGGATTAAAATTTACTTCGCCGTAAGGGTACGATTTTTGTCATTTAACTATTCTAAAGTATAGTTAAATCATTAGTTAAACTAAACTACAAAAATTTCTATAGAATTTTGTTAGTGTTCACAATTACACAGTTTACACATCAAATGTTTAAAATTTGCTCTAAAAGTATTTTGTTTAAAGTAACGCATATTTAGAGAAGTTACCAGTTTCTTCTCCTAATGTGTGCAAATTTAGACACCGTGCTAATAAAATTAAACACTGCTTGTTTACTTTTGCATACCAAATTTGTCGCGTAGAGCAAAATTACCCATAAAATGTACTTAATTTTTATTCTTAATAGGGAATGTTTTTTTGCGTTAAAAACGTTTGCAATTTTAAACATTTCGTGTGTATATTTTAAACATCTCATGTTCAAAAATCCAGTCTTGAACATCTTATGCGCATACTTGCACAAATTTTGTTTGAAACTAAACACGTTTTTTAGAGTGTGTAAAAAAATTTCGGAACGAACACTGAAGCAGCACTGACAGTAAAAAACGGCACTGTAGAGGTGGGTAACTCAACTCAGAGTTGAGTTATTGAGCTGATTCCCATAAGTGAATGGGTAACTCAGACTCCCTGTCCAAAAAAAAAATGTAACTCAGCTGATGTCCTAGGGCTCACATGATTCAATTGAATCATTGTGGCTCATATTTGTCCACTTAACTCTCTCACTTCGCCGCAGTGTTTAGCATGAAAAAGAGTCAGCAGCAGTAGCAAAAGAAATGGTCAATATAAATCTCCCTGCTTCGCCACAGTGTTTGGCATGGCAAACTCTTATTTGTATTTTGTTTTTGCACAAGGCGAATTTATGCAAGGTGGTGGGAAAAATATAACAACAACAACCACATTTATTTTGTATTGCGGGTGTTATGTCAGATCTCAATTCTGGCATAAATTTTCAAAATATGAGTCAAGACAAGGCGAATTTACACAAAAAAATTGGCCTTGAGTCGAGACATCACATTCAAAACGGGAACAAGTGCAGTATAGCGGCCGTTGATTTTAATGGTGTAAACCAGAGATGGGCAAATCGGCTCCCAGGAGCCTTTTGCACTGAGGAGCCGGCTTGGTTCATTTAGGAGCTAGATGAAGTGGGAAGAAGAGCGTAATAAAACAGATTGTACTCCGACTCTCATTACTAATGCACAGTGTTGCCAGAACTTTTTGGGCCGACCGGCTAGATTGGCAAAAAAAAGCGGCTAAAAACGGCTAAAATGTTTTAGTGAAAATTCACATGCTTTATTTAAATAAATCGCAAGAAACGAAAGACTAGTTAACACCATTAATTTATATCGAGTGTATATTCCTCATCATCAAATGAATCACTATTGTATATATCACCTGAATTCATTAATTTTAAGAGATCGTCATCTACAGTAAAATTATGGCAGCATTTTTCTTCAAGTTTTAAACCGTATCTTATATATGTATAAAATAGCGTCTAACGTTTTAACGCACATTGGATTTCTTTGCTTAGTTTTTATTACATTCATTGAACTAAATATTCGCTCTACTTCTGCATTACTTATAGGCAAAACAAGAAAACTAAAAACTAGGTTGGAAAGGTCAGCAAAAGGGGTTTCTCCTAGGGCATTTCGAAATTGATAAACTTAAAATTTTACAGTTGAGTCTAAATTACTCCAGGTATGTAACGTTAACCGTTGCCATTGCATCTCTACGGATGTTATTTCGTCGGCATTATATTTGTTTTTGTTGCTGTAGTTGAACAAATACTTTTGGTTTAATTACTCTTAATGCATTTCCAACCGAAAAAAAGTAAATTTTTTTAGTGTGGCAATATTTGAGGGGGGCGTTGGCGTAATTCCTTTATTAAAGTGATAATAAAATAGCGACCATTTTCTCGAATTATTTTCTCGGCTTCGTGGTCAAAAGCGTTTGTGCTTACTTTTGTTTTTAAATACTCTTCAAAACTGTGATAAAACTGAGGAAATGGAGCAAGGTATGGTTCCAACGGGGAGCATATAGGATCAAATGTGTCCGCGCTAATAACCACTAGAGAGGATAGATGCGAAAGTAAAGCATATGCATACATGTACATTTGTGGTCGCCAAAAGTTAAACTGTGTGACTGTGTTGGTGAGAACAAGAAAAGTGCTCCGCATGTGCAACCTAGTAGGAAATTACGAGATCTAAAACAAAATTTTTAAATTATCAGGCTTCAATAAAACATATAAATACATATATGCATATGGGCATCGCTCATTTACTAGAAAAGTGTCATAACCCAAAAAAAAGCAAAAACCGTGTTAAGAATGAACGTTACCTCTTTCCCATGATGTGTAAAAATTTGAAAGCTGTAACGATTATCAGTAGCTCACTAGAACAAAATATGTATTAATTTTTACCATGGAGTAGATATATGTAAATTTAAAACTTTAAAGCCGTTTTTCTCGAGTTTTTAGCTTTTTGAGTTAAGATAGTATTGAAGTAAATGAGCGATAGGTATGATATGTACATACATAAAAACTCAAATTAAAAATTTAAAAATTCATTTGGATGCAACCACGTCAAATCATTTCCTGCCACCAAAAGCATTTTCAAGCAAAGTATTTATGTACATACTTATTTCTCGCAAGGCATTTTTGTATTCAAGTAACAAAGCAGAACAGATATGCGGTGACAGGTAATAAGATCAACGGAAATAAGGTCAATTGACTTTATTTCCCACCCTGGTGCGAAATAAAGTCAATTGACATTATTACCATTTTAAAAACGAAATAAAATCAATTGACATTATTTCTCTTTCAAACATTAAATTTGCTTAGCTTCGCGGTGGCCCGCGTCAGCGCGCCACACCGCGCGCGTCGCGCTCGCGCTCGCGCCACGCGTACCCCGCGCGACCGGCGCGCACACCACGTCACGCTACGCCGCGGCCCCCCGGCCCCCCCTTCCCCATCTCCCGACGTGCTGTAACGCAGGTAGATTTATTTTTTGTATACGTTGAAATAAAATTTGTATATGTTTTAAACATCGAGGGCTTATATTCAATAATACCCCCTAACTGCACACTTTTCACAAAGATGAGATTCTGATATAAAAATCCACCTAAGCTTTAACTGTCATCAGTGATATTAATGCTACCTTATATAACGACAGGTAATAAGTCCCAGATGGTTTCTAAAATCACAAATTAGTTTTTGTGCAAATTGCAGATAGAGGGTATTAATGAATTCAAGCCCTCGATATTTCACATTTTTATATTTGTAAGTTATTGGAAGCAGGGATGCCATCTTGGCTCAAACCGTGCCATTTGTTCCTATTTTACTTCAAATGGCACTTAGTTTTTCAATTTGGCACAAAATGCCAAAATGGCACTTTTGTAAAAAAAATTAAATTTCAATACATTTTTGTGAAATCCTTTGTGTGCACTTCTTTTTCTCAACTAAAATTTTCTAATTTATAAAGGCTATTCAACTGGTTTATCTTATTTTATCATTGCACTTTTGTTTTGAAAATGTGGCTTTATTTTATTGCTAAATGTGAATGATTAAAAGGAATTACACCTTTTTTGGCACTTTTATTTTTCTATTTGGCACTTTTTTATCCTCAATATGGCACCTCATAACTAAGGAGAGTTGGCAGCCCTGATTGGAAGATTTCTGCTGTGTTTTGAGGCAACAACTTGTCTGCAGTAAAAAAGCATATAATTTGTGTTTCAAAAGTGTGTGAAAACCAATCAATTAACTTATATGATCTCGGTTCCGATATTAAATAATCAATAATTGTTTATACCCGCATTTTGGCACATTGGCTCGTTGAATGTGCCATCTAATAAATAGTGTCGTCATTCTCCTTAGCTGCTTTTAAATGACTGCTGGCGGAGACATGAATACAGTGTAAGAAAATTCTTTTTCTCTAATTGTTTCCTTATAGAAAGGTTGGGTTCTTTTCCACCTTAGACATTCCGAATTCGTTCAAAATATGCTAATCTAAAACACAGAATTCCTTCAGGGCTCCTCCGGGGTTTTTGGACATGGACTGTTTCTTCAATTTAATAGTGTTCGCTTAATTTTTGTAGAAACGAAAAATGTTTTGCCAGTTATGGATCATTTCTCCACTCTTTCTTCAAATATTTGTCGTATTCCAGCTGTGCGCAGGCGTTTAGTTTTTCGCATCGTGTTTTTACATATTCGTAATTTAAATTTTTTTAATAGAATCAATTAGTGGTAGTTCATTATTGTGTGTGGATTAATATCACAACACTGAGGATTTGGCAAAAGCCTTTTTCATCTATTAAAAAACAACACTTACGGGGCAATGTTTATTGTAAGAACAACATTTTTTTTCTATAAATCGACATACCTTAAGCATTGTTGACGCTATTTCCATTTGAATGAGGAAATAGCCTCAATGACTTTATTTCCAAATTTTTGTTGACTTTATTTCGCTTTTGAAAAGGTAATAATGTCAATTGACTTTATTTCGCACCAGAGTGGGAAATAAAGTCAATTGACCTTATTTCCATTGACCTTATTACCTGTCACCCAGATATACGCGATGTTAATCGTTGCTGTCTCGCCAACTCTGAGCCCAAGTGTGCTTCACACGTATACGAAGAGCGGCAGCAGAGCAGTGCATTTAACGCACACAGTCTCACTTATTGAATCGTTTGAATGGTTAGCATGCAGACCACTGGACCAGTGTTGCCATTGATTTTTTTTGCCGTCCCGCCAGATTTATAAACAAAAATTGGATCCCGCTAAATCATTTCCATTCTGTTAACTCCTATGAAAAAATTGTTTATTTTATAAGTTAGCAGTTCCATTTTATTTGATAAGATTAGGGATCATATGTTTATAAAAAACAATAAGTCTTTCAACAAAATCAGGAAAAACAAATCCATTCTTTAACAAAAACAAAATAGGAATGGCACTACGAATATATATATATATATAAATCGTATAGCAAAAACGTAAACTACATAAATTTCTATGAAAATTCTCCGAAGAAAGCATGTATCTAAAATAAAATCCAAATCCGCGCCTCTCGACTTTAAAATTTATATGGCCGCCTTTGCCTAAAAAATAAATGTTAGAAAAAATAGGATTTTCCAAAAATAAATCGAATTTTCTGAATAAAATTATTTAGTAAGGTAGTTCTTTTGCACTTTATATATTTTCTACACTCAAAATTTTTTTTCATTAAAAAAAATATTCACCCAAGTACGTAAATCAGAGGAGATGCAAATTGGGGTTCAACTGCTTTTTTGATAATTGAATATTTTGATTAGTCTCAAAACAAAACCTGTATTGCATAAACTATAATATAATAAAACATAATATATTTCAAAAAAAGAAAATAATTTTAGCGAAAGGAGAGGAAAAAAATTTTCAAGTCGAGAGGCGCGGATTAGGGGTTGATTTTAGACCCATGGTTTCTTCAGAGAATTTTCTTTGAATTTAATGTAGATTACGTTTTTGCTATACGGTTTTTAATTTTTTTTCATTTATACAAATCAACCCGCCCTAATGTATATACTTTTGTAACCAGCGTTTGGAATTTCATGACACCAAATAAACCATTATGAGTCATAAGAATGTCCTCTTCGTTTTAGTGACTGCTGAGCTTGTTGGAGTCTGTAAAATGTAGACAATGCAAAACTTGTTTGCATGTTTAAGTACACATCTGTATATACAAAAAAAGGAAATAAAACATATGTACATGTGGTGTCAAATTAAATACAAACCTTTGACGTAATGTTAAAAATGAGAAAGAAGTTAAACGTAAAAAAATTAGTAATTGCAAACAGCGTTTCAGTCTCATCGATTTTATGCAGTGCAAAATGTTAATGTAAAGAATTGTGATCATTATGAATAAAATCGCTAAAAACTAGCTGAATTCGGTAATAATAGGTCTCCTTTGCGACCCAGTTCAGCTACGTATTTTTCATATAATTTGTAAAAATAAAGATTTACAAATTTTTAAATCAAACTCTCTTTTAAAAAGATATTTTGTACTGTTAAACGTAATTTAATTTACCGGTTAATAAATCACCCAAATAATGCAAAATCTATTTTACAAAAAGTTGAATTCAAAGCTAAATTAATGTTTCAAATATTTATACATATAAACCTGTGTATGAATATTGTACATAAATGTAGATTATAGAAAAACCTTATCTGTCGCTCGAAAAATCTATATAAAAATAAAAAAAAAATTTCTGAGTTTGGTAATTTTTTTACAGTTTTGGTAAAAAATTAAAAAATTTTGTGGCAACCCTGAGGATGAAACTGAATTGGGCACACTAATACGGCATTTCCACGATTCGTAATTCGCTCTCTTGTTCGTAATTCGCTCTCCCGTTCGTCATTCGCATTGCCAATTACCTTCCGAATTACGTAATTCGCCATACAAAATTTTGAGAGCGAATTACCTCATTTGTAGGTAATTCAGATCGAATTACCATGCGAATGACGAACGAATCGGTGCCTTCTCTAATATTTATCGGAAATATATCGAAGTTGTCACAGGCATGGTCCCAATTGTTGGCACTTTTTCTAGTTATAGAATAATATTAATAAAATATTCTCTATATAAATTAAAATTGTTGATGATAACTTTGCAGTACACAAAAATAATAATAAATAGCGCAGAACAAGAACAAGAACTAGAGCTGCCAAACGAATTACTAATGTGTGTCGTGGAAACAGGGTAATTCACGAATTACTTAGAGAGGGAATTACGAATCGTGGAAACATCGTATTACCGCAGCCTAGAGCTGGGATACTATCGATAGTACCGCCACTCGATAGTTTTCGAAACGATAGTACTATCGTCGTGAGAGGTATTGAATTGAAATGCTAAATTGCTTGAAAATTAAATAATTAATAAATTTATAAATTACTTTGTAAATTAAAGAGATTATATAAATTTTGTGTTTTTTGCGTCTGAATTATATATATATATCGTCACTACACACGAATAAAGGCGCGATAGTGTTTTGACGGCGAAAAACGGCGCGTAAACAAATTTTGCGAAAAAATATGCTTATGAAAAACTTCGGCAAAGTATGTTAAGAGTCTTTGACGCTAAAGTTTTTTTATGCGTCTTTTTTCGCCGTCAACTTTTGAGCTCGCGCCGTTATTCGTGTCTAGTGACGATATGTTTGTCCCTTTTGAAGTTCAATGAAGTGAAATTGGCTATAATAATACATTTATAATACCACAAAAAAACAAAACAAAAGATATTCGTTTAAATTGACAACTCATAATTATAAAAGTTCAACTGAGTTCAAATACGTAGGCGCATATAAAAATCCGGACAAAGGAAATTATTAACATTTTACCATACTATAAGAGAACCAATAAAGTACTGGTCAAAATAATAGCACCACAACATTTTTAGCAGTTTTGACTATTTTTTTGTTTTTTTAGTGTCTACTAATTTTTTATAAAAGTTGTACAAAACATAAAAAACTACAGTCATTAAAATTTCAAGCTTTTTAATTCGAATTTCTATAAAAATTGTGTAAGCGGTTTTATAGATTATTAAATTTTACTATAACTCAGTGTAAGCTTATAGTTGCTAAAAATTCCAATAACTAAAATTTTTTTTGGGGACTGTACCTATTGTGAATTTTCTTGGATAAAAAAAAACTAATGTAATGTTAAGAGATGTAAATAGAGAAGTTTCGTTAAAACCGACATCGATAGTTTTCAAAAACTATCGATAGTGGCGACAATTTTCAACTATCGATACTATCGATATTACTATCGATAGTATCCCAGCTCTACCGCAGCCGTACTGCGATGAACATGATGTCGGTGGAGATATAAATAATTTTTTCGCAACTTTTCATACCCTTCCTCCCGTGAACTGTTTTTCCCTTTCTCTTGCCCGCGCTCGCATTTTCGCTGCTGCGCGGGCAAAAAAGTGCCCACCTCTGCTTTAGGCTATATTTTTTCTCAGTCTTAACAGTTTCAAGAAGCAAACTCCACAATTTTTTACCACTTTTCCCGAGGTCCCGCCTTTCCGCAGTAAATCTATTATTTACATTTATGGTTCCTGATTAACCATATTATTTACAGGTGATCACTTCTTCAATAAATTACAATACAGAAAAAAATCATCTGGCTTCCAACTTAGTAAAAGATAACTGTAAAATGCAAAACTGAGAGTGAGTGCGGTAACATTTGCCTTAATTTACATTTTTGTCTGCTGACTTTTTTATTGTTGTATTTACTTCAAATAGAATATACAACAAAAGGATGAAAATCGTCAGAACTTGGAAATACAGTATATTTTGCTTAGCTGCACATCCTTCTTTGCCCGAAAAACTTGTGCACGTAACCGAAAAAGGCACTTAAGCGAATTTTCTTTACTACTTCAATGAGGAAGGTATCCGAATTCCTATGAAACCAAATATTGGCGGAGCATTTACCATGTAGAAATTACTGCAATCGAAATTTTTACCGAGTGTTATCTAATTATCTATATAACTACATAAATTGATAGCCATTTTCGTTGTTCTGCGAGATGAGCAAAATATATAAAAGGTTGTAAAATTAGGTAATTGTAGGGCCAGTGCAGGTAAACGTAATACTTTCATTGATAATTGATACTAGTCGCACAATTTTTAAGGCAGGTATCGCCAATGTGCAGGTATGTTGAATGCATCTATCGGAGCAGTTTCCTTATAAATGTTAAAAATAATGCTTTTCATGCGCATTTTGGGGTAGGTATCTTAAATGTGCACTTAAGCATAGAAGCAGCAACGCAAAATATACTGTATAGTGTTGGCTGAAATAAAAAGTGTTACATCACTATACATAAATAAATACATACATATGTATGTACATATATGTATACATATCTGCATGTGTACATACAATCCTTTACTCGAAATTCTTAAAAGCTCAAACAGTCAACGACGTAGGTTGACGCAGACACGATCTACCTTATGGAATTCGCGTGTTAACGAAAACTCACCACCGCATGGTGGTGACGTTGCCGTTGCTTCTCTCTCCCTCTATCAACAGTAAATTTGATATGCTGCTACGTACGTCAACCTACGTTTACGCTACGTCGTTGACTAACTGCGCTTTAAGGCGGATTCACGGTTCTTGTCCGCACACTTTTTGTTAGTAATTTGACGCGTTCCTTTTCCACTCTGTTTCACTGAGAGCGTGACAAAAGTGTGCTGAATACTTTTTGTTCGAATCAAATTGATTTAGATTTTCTGTCCGAACGACTTGATGATTCGGGTTGCCGCGTTCTCATTTTTATGCGTTTGCAGCGAATTGCATGTATTATGTGCCCTCGAAAATTGTATGTAGGCAACAATATCATCAGCTGTTTGCTTCGAAGCAAAATAAAATGTGCCGAACTGAACGGTGAACCGTACTTCAGCACCCTCTCCGGCAAAAATGTTTAAAAAAAAAATAAAAAGTTGTCCGGACACGAACGGTGAACCCGCCTTTAGTTGATGCAGTTATTATCTCATACATTTTTTCTGACCAAACAATCCGTTTGCTTCTCTGATCTGCTTGCCTCATTTGCCTCGCTCATTTACTCGCCTCGGTCGTCTGCTGCCCCAAATGAGTGCTTCGCTCGCAACGACGCAGTGTTGCCAGAACTTTTTGGGGCGACCGGCTAGATTGGACAAAAAAAAACGGCTAAAATGTTTCAGCTAGAATTAAATTTTTTTAATACATAAATTACAATTAGAAAGACTAGTAAATCCATTATATTTTTTATTTGGTTAACAAAGATTCAGTGCTGCCACTTTGTAATTTTTTATTTTGAGGAATCTTCCCGATATATTTGCAGATAACAAATGCAACCATGTTTTACACAAGAGAGTTGTTAAATCGCTCTGCAAATTTTTTAACAAAAAACTTTCTGAGGATTTATAAAGAGCGAAATACACCACATAAGTGGCTTGTCAAACATTCTTCAAACCTACTTTTCCCATTTCGCCATACACCATGCAAACATGACTCGTCCAAACAAAGAATTTTAGTTTTCTTCCGGTTCACAATGTAAAAGGGTTTGATTTTCTTCGATTTTTTTCTCTTGCGTCCTCATTCGGTAAAAATTCCGTTGCGAATGAGGCGATTTTATCATACACAACGTAAGCGGTTTGATCAAACGTCAACATGTCGGCTAGAAAATCAAAAAGTTTTGATTTTTGTTCACATTTCCTTCAAATGGCTTGTCAAACCTTCAAAAACCCCCATACACAACATAAATAGCTTTAAGCAAAGGCATATTTCGCTTGGTTTGTCAAGCCGCGTGTGTGGTATTTTTCGCTCTTAAGCACATCTGCATTTGTTGCTAAATATTCAAAATGTTATCGATAATTTTTTTTCATTCCATCGTTATATATTCAACTTATTTTGAACTTGCAAAATCTCGATAACGAATTGTTCGATCATAAGGATATTAGTATTGATTTTTCAGCAGATCAAGAAAACTATAGGAAAAAAGTTTTTGAATTAAAAGATTCTTCAGGTTCATATAAGTTTCCCAATTAAAAAAAATTATATCTGCATTACTAATATAGCCCTTTTCAAATGCTTCAGTAGAACATATATTTAGTAGTTGAAAAATGTGTAGGGCTGACTTGAGGACCAGATTGAGCACTGATATAGTTGCAGAAATATTATATACAAACCAAGGCATAAAATATAACGGCGATACTTTGCTGGAACCGCAAGAACAAATGTACCAATTGAATTGGAGAATGTAATTAATTTTTATGCTAAGTACCTGTAAGTAGTAAATAAGAAAATTTTGAGTAATTTGTTCGGATTTTGAGGATTTTTCATTTGTTTTTGAGGAATTTGGTAATTTTTTTGTGGCAACACTGCAATGATTATACCTAGCTAAGCTATACGCCACTTTAATTTTGTTTAGCAAAGGAAACTATCGTTATACGTAGCTAAGCTTTACATCAGAAGTCATGTTTGTATTACTTACATATAAAAAAATACGTGTGTAACACCGTACACATGATAGAAGTGAAACTTCTTAAAAAAGGTGTGAGTACCAGGTACCTACTCACGAAATTGGATGTGTAAACATTTGTTTACGGTTCGGCAAACCATTAGGCGATTGAATTACATACATAGGTTTGGTTAGAAATCAAACAATAGTTTCATTTCATCTTATTAATTTTCTGATATACATACATATAATTTATTTATTCATTTTTCGGTAACACAATCTTATATGAATTCGCGCTTCTAGCATCCAGGGGACCGGGTTGTAATGGAAGTAATTGTATGTTTAACAAATAAATGAAAATGTTTATAATGAAATCAATAGATCCTTACGAATTCGCCATTACCAAGGCAATAAGTAACGTACGCACTTTTGTTTGCAAAATACATTTATTTAAGTTAAAAGAAGACAAATTCCTTTGTTCGGCATTTATTCTTACTCGCTTTCTATTTTCCAAGGCGAATTCATATATTCTTATCACGAATTCATATTTAGTGTACAAAATAAACGCAAATTAAATGAGTTTGTACAACATGCCCATTAATGTAGCGATAAGTTGTACAACTTGCCAGAAAATCCAAATTTTTTGATCTTTCATACAACCAAGACAAAAATTCTTGTTGAATGAACGGTGCAATCTAGAGCAAAATAACACCAAGTTGGACCAACGGTCGTTACGTTTATGGCTTTCTTTGAGAAACATCGGGCGAAAATTTCAACTGCTCCTGTAACACTACCTTATATAAGTTGGCCTTGCTATCATTCTCACATATGTTCTTCAGAGTATACCAACGAAAGACGAGTTAATACAAGGAGATAGCGAGAGCACAAAACTACTCTAGAAAATTACACGCACAATGACAAACATCATGATTCAATAATACAAGGTTCGATAAACTGACAGTTGTCTCTCTCGCACCGCTCCCTTAGCAGTGGCACGGTGTTGCTTCTTTGCAAATTTACTTGGAAAAAGTGTAGCTTTGCTGTGAAATAGAAGTATAAGCTTTTGTGCAATATGTTTATTTGTATATGCATATGAAACACATTTAACTGATGAAAACATAAATAGTTTTTAAATTGGATGTTTACATAAATCTCATAGTAGTTTTATTTTAATTTTGAGTCCTTTTGGAGTTTTTATACAGCTAAATAGCACATAAATTAAGTAATTCACGTATATATATTAATATTTCGTTCAATGTTTCGTTTAAAACGACAGATTTCCTGCAAATACACTAGAATTTACAAAAGGAATTTCACTACTAATTGTCTACATTGCGTACTTTTCTACTGCCATTTTCGCAACAAGGTATTGCATTCTTCCCCTTTCTCTGTCCTTCGTAAATGCCACCTTTTGTAAGGGAGTGTCAAACCGCGGCTGTCAATAATTATCTAACCTTGTATTATTGAATCATGCATCATATATACATATATTGCTTGGTAGCGGAAGCAGTCTTGCCACACATGGGCTTTTCCTACCAAAACTGGTAGGCTTTTTCCCCTTTGGTAGGTTGGTAGGCTTGATTTGATTTCGGTAGGTTTCGGGACAATGAGTAATTGTTATTTGCTCAAAATAGAAAATATGTATCTCCAAATATTTTATCAACCGAACGAATATTTCACTGGTGAGTTCGTATAACGGCGGCCGCAAACATGTAAATACACCAGATTCCTAAGTACAAACGTAAACCCTTATTACTGCCAATATGCAATACGAACATCCTATCGTCACCTAAAGGTGAAAGGTGCCAAGTCAATTTTTTTAAATTATTCAGGAGAGGCGAAAAATCGATGTAGTTTCGTATTACCTGTCATTCTGCATCAAAAACTAAGCTGTGAAAAAAATGGACTAGGCACCTTTACACCTTTAGGTAGCGATATAATGTATGGCGTACTTGGACCAAGATTCCAGAAAAGTCTGCCAATGGGCTCGTACCCAACGATATTCCAGGCGGAGGTTTTCAAATTGCTGCTCACTGGCGAAAGTCAAAGGAAATAAGACAATCAAAGAGATTCATAACTCTTTCCAGGAGGAGCTCCGAAAGACACCTTGAACTTAGAACTCTTACTGGCAACCTGACAGCACACTGCAAGTTAACGTACCGTTTGAATTAAATGGGTCTTTCTGTAGAGATGGACTGTAGATTTTGTGGGCTGGTGAAGGAAACCCCAGGGTATATTCTATGTGCCTATCCATGAAGCATGAATCGTAGATTGATACACCTTGGAGAACGATTTTCTTCTCCATCTAAAATTTGGAACATGGCATCATTCAAAGTGCTGAGCACTAGACACGAATTAAGACGCTTGTGTGTTTTGATGACGAAAAAGGACGGGTGAAAAAATTTGCGAAAAAAGGCGCGTAAACATGGATTCAACATCATTCCGGAAAAACTCTTTGGGGAATTCGTATACTGTTACACTCGCAAATATAGTTGACCACGAACATAAGTTTATGCGTCTTTCTTCGCCTTCAAAGAGGTTAACGCGGCTTTCTTGCCATCACCTATGTTAAGAGTCTTTCTTCGGCGAAATTTTTTTCACGCGTCTTTTTTCGCTGTCATCTTTTGAGCTCGCGTCTTTATTCGTATCTAGTGACGATAAGTCTGTTCAGTAAAATGAATCGTTACACGTAGTAAATTTGTTTTTATTTTACTAGCCGTGTTTTAGTTTTACTAAATGTTATGTTAGCTATGTTTTTAATAAATTTGACAATGAAAGAAAATACTAAAACTCAAAAAAATTTTTGGTAGGTTTTGGTTGGTTATGGTAGGAAATTTTGGTAGGAAAAAAAATTTGTCTGTGGCACCGCTGAGCGGAAGAGCTGAAATGCGCAAAGAGTTCGTTCATACATACATATATGTATATGTATACATATATGTATGTATATGTATACATATATATTTGTATACATACATATGTGCATTCAAACGAGCCCTGCAAGACAGCTGAGCATCAAATAAGCGCTCATTTTATCATTATCACTAATTACAACAGTGCATATTAAAATACTAATTTTTGTTCAGGCGATGGGATAAAACTGAGCACTTTCCCCTTGTTGGTGTAATATTTTATCTCTTCTTAGTAATTGAAAACTTTGATTATTGAAAAATATATCTGCCCTGCTCTAGAAACTACCAAACTGCTGATTTTCGTTTTTATAAACACAGTGCTAATAAACAAACTACTCATTGCTGTCGTTATAAACTCCTCAGCACTAATAATCAAACGGCACCCTGAAATTGTGCATATGGAAACTGTGCATACCAAATAATGCATATGAAAAAAACCGAAATAATGCATACGAAAAAAACCGAAATAATGCATATATGCACAGTTTCGGTTGAAAACCGAAATAATGCATATGAAAAAAAAATCGTAATAATGCATATATGCACAGTTTCGGTTGAAAACCGTAATAATGCATATTAGAAAAACCGAAGTTATGCATATGCACTCCTTCGTTTGAAAACCGAAATAATGCAAATGAAAAAAACCGAAATAATGCATATATGCACAGTTTCGATTGAAAACCGAAATAATGTATATGCAAATACCGAAATAATGCATACATGCACACTTTCGTTTGAAAACCGAAATAACGCATATGAGAAAAACGAAGTAATGCATACATGCACAGGATCGGTTCAAAACCGAAATAATGCATATGACAAAAACCGAAGTAATGCATACGTGCACAGTTTCGACTCAAAACCGAAGTAATGCATATGACAAAAACCGAAATAGTGCATACATGAAAACGAACTTCTTTCTGAGTAGGATTATAACCCTTACTAAGTAGAACTCTCCTTTCTGTGTTGCCGGAAAAGCAGGGCGGAAGTATTTTTGCACAGAACTTTTTTCTGCGTAGGCGGCCTTCGGCCGCGCTTAAGGATTATAACCCTTACTAAGTAGAATTCTCCTTTCTGTGTTGCCGGAAAAGGGGACCGGTATTATTTTTGCGCAGAACTTCTTTCTGCGTAGGCGGCCTTCGGCCGCGCTTAGGGATTATAACCTTTACTAAGTAGAATTCTCCTTTCTGTGTTGCCGGAAAAGAAGGGCGGAAGTATTTTTGCGCAGAACTTCTCTCTGCGCAGGCGGCTTTCAGCCGCGCTTAGGGATTAAAACCCTTACTAAGTAGAAGTAAATAATTCATATCAGAAAAAAACGAAATTATCCATATGCACACTTTCGTTAGAAAACCGAAATAATGCATATATCAAAAACCGAAATAATGCATGCATGCACAATTTCGGTTCAAAACCGAAATAATGCATATGGCAAAAACCGAAATAAAGCATACATGCACAGTTTCGGATGAAAACCGAAATAATGCATATGTGAAAGACGAAGGTATGCATACAAGCACAGGTTCGGTTGAAAACCGAAATAATGCATAAATATAACAAAAACCGAAATAATGCATGCACGCACAGTTTCGGTTGAAAACCGAAATAATGCATATGAAAAACCCAAAGTAATGCATACATGCACAGTTTCGGTTGAAAACCGAAATAATGCATATGAGAAAATACCGAAATTATGCATATGCATACTTTCGTTTTAAAAGCGAAATAATGCATACGAAAAAAAACGAAGTAATACATACATGCACAGTTTCGGTTGAAACCCGAAATAATGTATATGGCAAAAACCGAAATAAAGCATACATGCACAGTTTCGGTTGAAACCGAAATAATGTCTAAATGCACAGTTCCCATATGCGCAATTTCGGTGCCCCAATCAAACTACTAATTTTTGTCGTTATAAACTCCTCAGCTCTAATAATCAAACTACTCATTTTTGTTGTTATAAACTCCTCAGCACTAATAATCAAACTACTCATTTTTGTCGTTATAAACTCCTCAGTACAGGAAAAAACAAATAAGTAGAAAATCAAAATTTTTACTTTTAAAAATGAATTGGTTTATTTAAAAAACGTTTATTGATACCAAATTCGTATAGTACATATGTACAAACAAATAACATACTTTGTACATATCGATGGTCCTGTGCAATAACGACATAATTCAAAATTCAAAAAATAAAACCCTTACTACTGTTAAGTTGCTCATATATCTATCTAATCCATGTCGAATCCATGTCTAATATTTAGTACTTACTTTAGCAATCCGTACTGCTTACTTTAGAAAAGGTTGGAAATGGATTAGACGAGGATTACAGACAAGAGCCACTTAACAGTAGTAACAGTTTTTAGTTTTTGAATTTTGAATTGTGTCGTTATTGCAGAGGACCATTGATGTGGATATGTATAACATTGCTGGTGCCGGCGTTGATGGTGATGTTGGTGGTGGCCTTAAAATAATAGTGGTGATGTTGAAGGCGATTTTGCTGGTAGAGGCGTGGAATGTTGATGGTGCGATTTTGCTGGTGCTGGTGAATGATGATGATGGCGATACTTCTGGTACCGGTCTTGAAGGTGATGGTACGATGTTGGTGGTGGCATTAAAGGTGATGGGGAAGGTGCGTGCGATATCAGCTGGTGACGGCGTTAAAGATGATGGTGGATTTTAATTTTAATTATTTCAAAGCTGTAATAACGAGAAAATCAGTTAAAATGCACAAATTAAGTAATTTACATATATAAGTACATACCTTAAAAATAATGATGCAAACTCGACGGCAACGGCAACGGGAACATAAAATGAAATTTGAAATATCTATAAAATTATAAAAAAATTTTTATCAAATGTGACATTTTTCGTCAAAGCCTACTGTCATAAAAACTGCTATATTTCTTACTCGCTTTAACGCACAGATTTCCTAACAGGCTAACCTAATATTCGCGGCTTGCGTTTTGGTACGCACGCCGTCGAATTTGTTTTTTTGCGTCACCCGAAATTGGCTTGCGTGCGTTTGCGTTTGATGTCATTGAGCGAAACGTCAAATCAAAATGTCACGCAGAACAAAAATTGGAAATTGAGTTAGCTTCATACGCACGCCGTTCAATTTCGGTTGGTCCCATACAAGTTGTATGTGCATGAGAAATTTTTGACAGTAAATTGGCGGCGTGCGTGAATATTAGGTTAGCCTGTATAAAAGTAGGAATTCCCCTCTAACAAATTAAAAATTTGTCACATTTCGAATACCAAATTTGTAAAGGTGTGCGTGTGCTAGTTAAAAAGTTGCGAAAGTGTGTGTAAAGCTGTCGAATTTGAGGGGATACTGCTCAGCCATGGCTTGCAGGGAGTGGTCGGCAAAATTTCAACTATAGGAGCCCTGCAAAAAATTGTGCGACTAATCTCTAAAGAGAGTATTCCGAGATTACTCTCAATCGGGTACAATTAGGCATGAATTAGTGCCAACTAGTCTCATACGGGTACTAATGGAGGTCAATTAGTCTCGACTCATCCCTTGTGGGTATAATTGGAGATCAATTAGTCCCCAACTCATCTCTAACGGGTACTATTAACGATTTAATGATATGTACGCTCTTAGTCAATGAAATTTCATGTGCGGCGTTGGCACACAGAGGGAGTATTCGCCTAACAAAACTGAGCACCCCGGTTCGAATCTCAGCTGGCGAAAATTTTTATTTTTTAAAAGTGACTAGTCGCTTTTTATGCCCTTTGGGGTATAAATGTGAACAATTAGTCTCTTCATAGAACATGCCCGAACAAAAGCGATCAGTTCATTCCATATAAAGAGATCAAAAGTGGTATTAGTCGCATGCTCCTTTGCGATTGCTCCCGGATTAGTCCCATTTTTTGCAGGGAGTGTACTCGTACGCCCAACTATCTAAAGTTTTAGAAAACTTGTACTGGTTTCGCGTTCTCGTACCCAAAAAACTTGCAAAGTAGGCGAAATAGAGAGAGCAAAATGTGAAAGAGCGAAAAAATTTTCCCAGCTAAAACTTGCAAGTAAGAAAATCAGCTGATCAAAAACACATCTTTGTAAATAAACAAAAGAAAATATGGCCTTTTTGAGTTATTTATCGCAAATTTTATTATTAATGCTAGTATACAACGAAAAAGTGTGTAAATTTAATATGCACAACGTTTGTTGTGTTTATTTTTCGCTGATTTGCTATTAATCTCCGGTTTGTTTACTTTAGTGTGTGCTGCCTATGGTTGCCGTATGACATTTTTCGTTTGTACCATAATTTACCTTTATATATACCAAAATAGATTTAAATGCAGCATGCTGAAATGTTGTTTTGCTGAAGTTTTCGGTTTTGGTAGGTTGATTGTTGAAATGAAAATTTTATAATTTTAAAGCTACATCTGTAGCTATATCTATTACATTGTTTTTGGATCAATGATGGGTGTTTGGAGGAGATACTCCTGTTTTTGGATGAGTCACCATGTGATATCACAAATAATTATGAGAAAAATAACTTATTCATTCCGATATAATTGATTTGTATTTTAAAAAGGTTTTCTTATCGAAAACTATTCAATTGTATAAAATGCCAAATCGGGGCAAAATGTACCAAACAGAAAATAAATTGCCAAATTAATCCCCAGTGGCAACTGTGCAAGTGATCAGCTGTTTCGAAGGTTGCAAGTTTTTGCAAATTTTGCGTTCTCGTAGTTCTGTTGATATTTCGTCTCTTTGAGAGCGAATGCTGCTAACTTCTCAGAACTAGAGATGGGCACGGGCCGACGGGCCCCTGTGTAAGCCCGCGGGTACGGGCCGGAATATTAGCTGTCAGCACGAACTCGTGCGGGCCTGGGCGTTCAGTAAAATTTCATAAAAGCACGAAAAGGCACGAAAAAGCCCGTTGCTAATACTAAAAATTTAGATGAGCTTTTGTTTTTATAGAAAAAAATAGTACATATTTAAAACTCTTTTGATAAGAGAAAAGCAAAAAAAGAAATATTTGGAAACCGATAGACAATATATGATATACATATCTGTACATAAAATACCTTCTACTTTTTCTACTTCCCAGAAAATATATTATAAAAATCTTTGAGGTAAAATATTGATTCGCTTAAGTAAATATACATATGGACATAAACACAAAATTAAAAATATGTAAATATAGAGCCCTAACTGCCAAAATAACGTAAGCAACATTTATTTCAAAATTTTCTTTTTGATGCAGAAATGTATCTAGATAATCGAGGAATATTTCTGCATCAATAAGAAAATTGTGAAATAAATGTCGCTTACGTTATTTTGGCGGTTAGGGCTCGATATGTATACATACAATAAAATTTGGCTCTTTATTTCCGGCCTGGGGCGTGTCCCGTCGTGCCGGGCCGGGCCCCACTAAAATTCTTAACGTGCGGGCTTGTGCGTGTTTTTGAAAGTTGATTTTGCACTCGTGCCGGGCCGGACCTGAAAATTTAGGCCCGTGCCCATCTCTACTCAGAACTTTTGCTGCTGGAGAATTTTGTCCTCTCAATACGAGTACACACCTTATGACTGTGTTGGTGAGAACAAGAGAACTGCTCCGCATGAGCAACCCATTAGGAAATTACGAGAAGTGAAAAAAATTTTCAACTTATCGGTCTTCAATAAAAACATATAAATACATATATTTAACACATACATATGTACATATATGTGTGCATGGCTCATCTACTATAAAAGTATCATAATCCCAAAAAAGCAAAAATCGGGTTAAGTATGCAAGAATGAATATTAGCTCTTTCTTATGATGTGTAAAAATTTCATAGCTGCAACGATTAGCTCACTAGAACAAAACCAGCCTTATCCTGACTTTCGCCCGAAAAAAAATTCACCCGAAAAATGTTCATCCACGCATAGTAAACTCACGGAAACAAATGATAAAGCTGAATATGAAGTAGTTTTTTCCTTGGAGTATAGGTAATTCAAAACAAGAAAAAATTCAAAATTCATTTGGATTCACCCACGTCAAATAAATATTGCAAATTTAAATAAACAATTGAAATTAATGTTCATCAAAATTTTCCATATCATTATGAAATGATTAAAAATGTTTTTTAATCGCATATGTACATATTCCCTTTAACAACCACCTTTTAATTCTTTGAAAAAAAATTAACCTTTTTTCATAAAAAGTCGTTGTATTTCTTCTTCATCAAAATGGTTCCTTATCAAAAGAATCAAAATGTCTTTGAATAGCATATTCTTTATATTTTACATGACTTATAGCACAAAAGGCATTGCATGTCACCAAAAGCATTTTCAAGCATCTAATACTTCTCGCAAGGCATTTTTGTATGCAAGAAATAAAGCGCAACACCCAAACACGATGTTGATTCGTTGCTCTCTAGCCAACGACTAAACGATAGAGCGTAAGAATACGTGTGAGTTGATCTTCAACAATTGTGGCATTAAGCGCCCACCACTGATTCAAGCATACATATATACATATGTAGGTACTCGTACCCATCATGCGTCGCTTTATTTCTTTTTTCCCCTTCCCTATACTACCTAAATCTTCCTTCTCACTCATGTAACGTTTTCAGTTTTAAAAATTTCACTCTCCATTTTTGCGATACCGCCGCCTAAGAAATTTCACTTCAAAAAATTAAAAGTCAAAAAATTGCCTTAGATAATCTTATCAACTTAGCTGAAATAGAAAAATGAATACATGTTTGCAAAAATCAATTTGCAATCAGCAAATCGATTTCAGACAAATATCATATTTTCGGCAATCAAGCAAATGTACAAAAGCCCGCTCCCATGATTCAATAATACAAGGTTAGATAATTATTGCCAGCCGCGGTTTGACACTCCCTTACAAAAGGTTGCATGTACGAAGGACAGAGAAAGGGGAGCAATGCAATACCTTGTTGCGAAAATGGCAGTAGAAAAGTACGCAATGTAGACAATTAGTAGTGAAATTCCTTTTGTAAATTCTAGTGTATTTGCAGGAACATTGAACGAAATATTAATATATATACGTGAATTACGTAATTTATGTGCTATTTAGCTGTATAAAAACTCCAGAAGGACTCAAAATTAAAATAGAACTACTATGAGATTTATGTAAACATGCAATTTAAAAACAATTTATGTTTTCATCAGTTAAATGTGCTTCATATGCATATGGGCATTCCCATGGTGGCGCACGTGACAGTCGTACGATTTCAATGTGATACAAAAAAGGAATACCATTTGTTTTCTTTAACTTTTTTGGGCCATTGTACAGCACATAATTAGCTCTATATTTAACCGAAAAATGAAATCAATCGAACTGCTTGGTCCTGAAATATAAGCATTTAAAGAGAATGCCGTTACGTGACAAAAAATGGAAGTTGATTTTTTGTTTTCTTACAAAATCGCAAAACACTGCGAATTGTGGATGGCTATTTTCATGGAACTTATTTTAATATGATTTGGAGCAATTCTAGTTGTTTTAGAGTTTTTTTAATTAATGCAAATTGTTTCAATTCTCTTTTACAATCCCAAGTGTGAAACGCGACGTGACGTGGCGTCACGTGACATAAATTTCCATCGTTATATTTTTGTTAATATTGCTTTAAAATGAATTTTCAACGCAAATAAAACATGTATTTTATGTAGAATATACTTTATATTTTGACTTCAGCGCCAATTCAGGGTCAATTTATTAGAAATCTATGATTTATTATGTTTCAACCACATGCGCCATATTCGAACCAAATCGGACCATAAATACGGTTTTTCCAAATATCTCGACCTTGGCACCACCCAGGACGACCATTTTATGCAAACATGATTCTACTTACATAGCCAGTATATATTTTAAAAAGCAGACAAATCGGCACGTAAATACGTTAGATATAAAACTTTTATTTTTTTTGTCGTGGTGGACCTTCCGCTGGAAACACCCATATACAAATAAACATATTGCACAAAAGCTTATACTTCTATATCACAGCAAAGCTACACTTTTTATACCCGAGCGCACTTGTGCACAAGGGTATATTAATTTTGTTCACATAACGGTTGTTTGTAACAGCCAAAACGAATCGAGATAGATATAGACAAATGTATACATAAATGATCAGGATACAAAAAGAAATCGATTAAGCCATGTCTGTCTGTCCGTCCGTCTGTCCGTCTGTCCGTCTGTCCGTCTGTCCGTGTACACGATAACTCGAGCAAAAATTGAGATATCTCAACGAAATTTGGTATGTAGGTTTCCCTTAATCCAAGGTAGGTTGCTATTGAAAATGGGCGAAATCGGACTGTAACCACGCCCACTTCCCATATAACGGTAATTTCCAGAAATACGAAAACTGCGATATTTTAGTAACTACTGAAGATAAATCACTCAAAATTGGTATTTACAATAACTTTTTGACAAAAAATAATAATGTTATACATTTTTGGAAAATGGGCGTAGCCACGCCCACTTATGGTTACATGTGTATATCTTGGTAACCGCTGTACCAATTTCTACCAAACTTGGCACAGTTGTCGGCCTTCGTACAGCATACAAAATCGCCTAAAATTTTTAAAATCGGACGATAACCACGCCCACATCCCATATAACGGTAATTTAGAGAAATACAAAATCTTCGATAAATCAGTAAATATTGAAGCTAATTTATTCAAAATTGATGCTTGCAACAATTCTTTACCAAGAAATACGTTTGTGATAAATTTTTGGAAAATGGGCGTGGCACCGCCCACTTATGATCACATATATGTATCTCAGTAACCGTTCTACCAATTTGTACCAAACTCGGTGTGGTTATTGTGCTTGCCACATATTAGCAAACCGTTGAAAATTATTGAAATCGGACTAAAATAACGGCCGCTTCTTATATAACGGTAAATTTCAGAACTGCTTGAAACTTCAAAATTTCGAAATCTAAGGACTCTAATTTACTCAAAATTGATACGCCCCGGCTCACCATATAGCCGTAGCTTTCGGTAAGGCGAAAAACATATATTTAATACGTGCGCCGGGTATTTAATGTTCGGCTCTGCCCGAACTTAGGCTTTCTTACTTGTTCCAAGTAAATTTGCAAAGACGCAACACCGTGCCACTGCTAAGGGAGTGGTGCGAGAGAGACAACTGTCAGTTTATCGAACCTTGTATTATTGAATCATGGACCGCTCCTTTCCCCGTTTCCCGCTTCTTTCTGTACACTCGTCGTTCTGACTTCCATTTTTATTTTAGAGTTAGTTTTGATCCGAAACAAGCACGCGCCTGCCTCCGCAAGCACCCCCTCTGCCTAGTACTTATTAGATTTCTGTTTCTCTTTTCTTATTCATTTTTATTTTTCATTTTGCTTTGAACTATGGTAAATTTGGTCGAAGTGTGGTGGCACGGAAAAATCTTTGGTATGGTGGCCAGTGATCGGACTTCTACCACATTGTGGTAGATCTGTCACTTTTTTGACCATCTACCACATCTACCACACAAGGTCTGAAATCTACCACATATTCGCATTTTTGAGTAGTTTTAGTTAATTTTAAGAGCAAAAATTGTCTAACACTAATCACTAACAACAGGCAAAATGTGAGGATAAAATAAAGTGTAAAATAGTACATTTTCTCAATATTAAATTTTTCGACAGGAAACGTGGTGGTGTTAAATTGCAAAATATATGATTTATAAAAAGAATTAATAGCGAAAATGGTAAAAAACGGCGATTTTTGTGAAAGTATTAGCCAATTTCAGTGCATCTAAAGTTTCTAAAGCGTTCTTTACTTTTACTTGAGAATTTTCAAAATCGGCAAATCCCAAGTAGCGGTTTCTGGAACGTTCCACATTTTTTCGCTGCATCGTGATGTGATAAAAAGGAAAGCTGGCAGCACTCCGCAAGGTTGCAGAAATCTTTCGAAATATGCTCGAAAAATATCTTGATATGGAAGGAACTGCTTTACACTTTCAAGAAAAAAAATTGCTAAAACTCAACGCAATTTTTAGCAACTTCAATCTTGTACTTTATTATACTATAATTATTTTTTTTTTTAGATTCTAATTAAAATGTTTGCAATTTAGGTGAAACCTTGCAGAATATTTTCAATTTTTCTTCAAAGTTTGATCCAAAACCTGAGATCTACCACATTTTTTTGAAATCTACATTTTTTTCCAGATTCTACCACACAAATTTATTTTAAGTCCGATCACTGATGGTGGCAGCCGACATTCCGTAACTCTACCGTAACTCAAAATTTTTGGCGACAATCATAATTCAATAATACAAGGTTCGATAAACTGACAGTTGTCTCTCTCGCACCGGTCCCTTAGCAGCGGCACGGTGTTGCTTCTTTGCAAATTTGCTTGGAAAAAGTGTAGCTTTGGTGTGAAATAGAAGTATACGCTTTTGTGCAATATGCTTATTTGTATATGCATATGAAGCGTATTTAACTTATAAAAACATAAATTGTTTTTAAATTGGATGTTTACATCAATCTTATAGTAGTTTTATTTTAATTTTGAGTCTTAATGCAGTTTTTATACAGCTAAATAGCACATAAATTACGTAATCACGTAGATATATCAATATTACGTTCAATATTTCGTTAAAATGCCAGATTTCCTGAAAATACATTAGAATTTACAAAGGGAATTTCACTACTAATTGCGTACTTTTCTACTACCATTTTCACACCAAGAGATTTCAATCTTCCCTTTTCTCCGTTCTTCGTAAATGCAACCTTTTGTAAGGGAGTGTCAAACCGCGGCTGTCAATAATTATCTAACCTTGTATTATTGAATCATGGGCGACAATTAGTTCACACTAAAAATGCGCCGTCTCATTCATATACGTTCCCTGCTTAAGATAAGACAAACATAGGGAGCTGCGAAAACGTTAAAATTTAAAGCTTAAGCGCCACGGAGACGACCAAATATTTTTATCAACGCTTTAAGTGTATTGGTGTCGTCGGCTTTTGTCGGCTACACGTACTCTACACCGACTCGTTTTCGGCTATGCTTGATGAAAATCAAAAAATTTTGATATTTGAATTTGATGACTGTTTATTTGATCGTCTCGCGTTATGCTTTACAAAAAACAAGCTCACTTGCCTTCTGATCGTCGAGGTGAGCAAGTGCGCGGTCAAGAAAAATAATTTTTTTCTTCGTTTGATTGATCATTATCACTGCTTACTACCTTTATGAAATGTAATAAATATTATTTTATAACATATAACATATAAAATTATGCCATAAATGATATAATATTATAATTAACAACAAATACTCATCCAATGGCAGCATGCTAACAAACGAACGCTGCGTAGTCACAATACAAAGTGGTGATTGACGCGTTTATTTGAATGTTTGCGGGCAAGACACGAGCGCACCTCACTCACACATACGCAATGCTTGCCGTATTTGCAGTATATTTTGCTTTGCTGCCTTTGTGCTTAAGTGCACATTTAAGATACCTACCCCAAAATGCGCATCAGCGGCATTATTTTTAACATTTATAAGGAAACTGCTCCGATAGATGCATTCAACATACCTGCACATTAGCGATACCTGCCTTAAAAATTTGCAACTATTATCAATTATCAAAGAAAGTATTACGTTTACCTGCACTGGCTCTACACTTACCCTACTTTTACAAGCTATTATTTATTTTGCTCATCTCGCAGAACAACGAAAACGGCAATTATTTTATGTAGTTATATAGATAATTAGATACCATTCGGAAAAAATTTCTCTTGCAGTAATTTCTACGTGGTAAATGCTCCTCCTATTTGGTTTCATAGGGATTCGGATACCTTCCTCATTGAAGTAGTAAAGAAAATTCGCTTAAGTGCTTTTTTCGGTTAAGCGCACAAGTTTTTCGTGCAAAGAAGGATGGGCAGTTAAGCAAAATATATTGTATTTGATTGTCTTCGTGGCGCTTTACATAAGTGCATAGCATACAAGTTGCGTTCGACAAGTCAAAAATTTGCAAAAGTTTTTCCAAATTTTTACTGGATGGCGTTCGATAACGACAAAAAATTATCCAACACACAAAAATTGAGAGAGCAAGCGTTCATTTTGATGCAAGAGAAGCGTTCATTTTGTACTGGCAAAATTTTAGTCAGCAAAAATTATCCAACACGAAAACATATGATCACAAAACATATGGTTGCAATTTTTGTAAACAAACAAAATTGCATTTTTCGAGTTTTGGTATTTATATGCTTTTTGGCTACCTGCTATGTGACTTTACGATAGTGCCAACTAGTTTTTACTTCTAGAAATGCTCCTGGCGAACATTGAACGTTCACTTTCCTTTTTTCTTCCATGGAGGCAACATGAATTTCCGTTTGTTTACAAATAAAACATAAACAAAGTCAGCTGGTGTGTCTTCTTCTTCCGGTTTTTGCAAGTGGTGGCTAATTTCCTGTTCGTTTACTTTTTGGCTTTTTCTTCTCTTTGGGAGAGAATTTTCGCTTACGCACTTGATTTTGATTGTTGGCTGGTGTTGGCTAATTTTGTCATCGAACGCAACTACATTTAGGTTTTATGTTTATTCTGTATAAGGGGATTTTCGCAAATTATTTGGAAATTCTTACACACACATGTATACACAGCACCAAGCTCATGCCACCAAAAGCGATGTCGCATGCATTGAATTTCTACTGGGTAGAAGGTTTACGCCGACAGGCTTTGCGGCGGCGACGACGCCGGCTCGTCTGGAAACGCCGGCGCTACTGCGCATAGATTCAAAAGAGCCATGAGGATACTAATTTTATCATGTCATCTCATCAGCGTTAGGCATTCGCCATGCCAATTAAGATTATAATTCTATTTAATTCATTCATTGAATTAGTTTTTAATTTAAATTACGTTACTCCCTACTTGAATTAAAATGTGGAGTGTCTGGCGCTGATGGATGGGCGAACAGAAGAAGGTCTGAGGTATATACATACAACACACATGGCTCTCTATGTTCTCTTCGGATCCGTGTGTTCTATTTAAATTTAAAGAAATAAAACATTTAAAAAGTTAAGTTATTAGGGTAATTTATGTCGCTATCAATAAATTTTCTTATCAACTGTTCTGTTAAATTACTGTTTAAAAAATGCCTTATAGATGGTTAAAATTTCCACTAAAATATTAAGCCCCAAATGTTTCTAAGGAGAACCGAATGTAATGAAAAAGAATACTAATTATTAACAAAAAGGGGGAACTTTAACCCTGTGTAGAAAACATTGCGATGCGAGGGAGCTAAACCTTCCTGGGGTTTGACCACCACTAAGGAATGCTAACGTAATTTTCACACAGCCACGTAGTACTCGTATACGTATGTGGGTCCCCTGAATAAAATAACTTGCGAATGTAAAAATTAGCAAAAAACGTGCTTGCTTTTTATTGAAAGTCTGTTTAAAATATTTAAAAAAATACACAGGAAAATTAACTTGTCTTTGTTTTATCTCCAATAATTGAGCAGATATTCTCGTTAAACTTTTTGATGTGTTATAACTTGTTGTTGTAGTATGTGTATAAAAAAGTAGTATTGTTGTATTATTGAAAAGAATTGTCTAGTGCAGAAAAAAAATTGTTAGATTACCAGTATTCGACCCTAATGTGACTGTGATAAACGCTTTCGATATAAAAATATGTTACCTATGTTTTTTCAAAGCTATGCTTTTATTGGAAAAATAAATGAGATCATATTATTTTCCATTGGCCCAAATTATGCAAAAGCAACTCCTTTAAAAATGTAAAATTGTGTTTTTATACTAGTAGTATTTAGTTCCTTCAGACGATGTATTTCAATGTGCATACATCATGAAAATTTTGTACAAAATTCTTTAGGCGCCGAACGCCGCCGCCGAGCTACGAAAATATCGGCGTCAGGAATGACAAAAAACGACGGCGGCGGCGGCGTGGCTCGGCGGCGTATACCTCTAGTATGTATGTAAGGTAACTACATACAAATGTATATACGTACCCGTAGATATACTAGCAAGAGAATCGACGGTCCTTGCATCCACGCGGCATACTCTAACTCAATTAGACCGACATCAAGCCCGGCAAAGCAGCGTTACGGAGTGGCAAAACAGGTGGAATAGTACGACTAAAGGTCGTTGGACCTATCGCTGCATACCAAACCTGGTATCCTGGCTTAATAGAACGTATGGCGAAGTAGATTTTTATCTGAGCCAGTTATTGAGTGGTCATGGCTGTTTTAAGGCATACCTGTTTAAATTCAAACATGAGCACGACCCGTACTGCGACTTCTGTCTAAGTGGCGTGGAAGAAGATGTCCACCACGTATTCTCTGAGTGCCCTTGTTTCCATCGGCAGATGAACCAACTTAAACTTGCCGTTGGAGGGGTGTTTACGCCACAGTCAGTAGTCGACTATATGGTGAAATGAACCAGCGAATGGGCATCAACCAGCGATACACTAATTTCGATTTTGAAGGAACTGAGGGACCTAGAGAGACAGCGGCGTATCAGCCGTGCTTAAGCCAACTCTTAGCATAGCCGCGGACTGGAACTAAACTATGATGTTCACCAACCAAAGCGTAGGCGCGGACTGGAACCTAGGCCGTTCCAGCCGCTCGAGCAGTGCAGCTTAGAAAGTTGTGCTTTCAGACCGCACCTTGAACATGAAATCTAACAATTAAAGCGCATGCGCGGACTGGAACCTAGGGCGTTCCAGCCGCTCAGGTGGCAATCTCGAAAATTTGTGAAATCGATAAATACGCGCGGACTGGAACCTATGGCGTTCCAGCCGCCCAAGTGGCAATATCGAAAACTTTTGCAACCGAAAATAGGCGCGGACTGGAACCTAGGGCGTTCCAGCCGCTCAGGTGGCAATCTCGAAAATTTTTGAAATCGATCAATACGCGCGGACTGGAACCTAGGGCGTTCCAGCCGCCCAAGTGGCAACCTCGAAAAAATTTTTGCAATCGAAAATAGGCGCGGACTGGAACCTAGGGCGTTCCAGCCGCAAATAAAGTGCAGTTTCGAATTTCGTCCACACGGGGCGTTGGTGCGGATTGGAACCTAGACCGTTCAAACCGCAAAGGCAATATACATACGTATGCGGGCTTGAAACTCGTCGCATAAGGCATTTTAAGGTTTTTGCTCTTACTGTCTATAAAGGCGAAAATAATAAGTTGTATCTAAGAGATAAATGAATAAATAGTTAAAAAAGGGTATTTATCCTTAAACAAGACCTAGCAAAGCCTACTAGGCGTAGCCCAGGACTAAGTACCCGCCTCCCGACGAAATACTTGACGGTGGTACCGGGGGGTTCGGTACTCGGACAGTAGGAGGTTTAGTTCGGGGTAAAGTCCCACACTGACGGGTATAGGCTTTCGATGCTTCCTGCTCGTAAAAAAAAAAATATAAAAAAAAAAAACCCTGCAGTAAAATTTACAGACAGTCTGACAAAGCGCTAGTTCCGAGCTACATATCTCAGAACTATCTCTGAACTAGTGCAAAAGGAATGCAGAGCGGGACAGTTGAAACTTGCGTTGTAAATGTGCAAATGCTTACTACTCGCACAATACGAAAGTAGCTCAGCGAGAAGACCTCCGACTCAATTATCGTTGATCGCGGTGGAGGCAGTTGTGAGTTTTCAAATTTAATGAATTTAAATTGTTGCGTGCAGCTTACAATATATATATATTTTTTAAATAAAATATGTAACAAAAACGGAATCTGTAAAAGAAAAGAAAATCGAAAAAATATCCAAAAATCGAATCGCAAAAACGTTTTCTTATAAAAAAAAACTGTCCAAAATGGAACCGGTTAAAAACTGGTTGCAATGAAATGCACTGGGCGACAATTGCCCCCGCCAATGACATCACCTGGACTGGATGACTGGACAGTTGAAAGCATTGCTTGGGTATTGAGCTAAAACTGGTACTGTCGGCAAAAGGTCTAGTTCTACGCTAGTTCTAGGCTAGTCAGATTTTCTGCAGGGTATGTATAACCATACATGAGCAAACATGCCATACGGAGTTATACCACGCGGTACCCATACCGCTGCTGCTTGAGCAAACCTTTATAATGAAAACAGCTGGTATAAAGATTTTATTTTGTTGCTTTAGATAGAAAAGTTCTTTAAATGTAAAGTCTATCTCAAACTGAAGCATTTTCATCTAAGGTAAGGGCCCGTTGTTCAATGTATGGCTATCACCAGTACATCATTATCGAAGATTTCGACATCATGCAAATAACATGTGATCGATAAAGCAGTTGTTGTATTTAACCGGAGCTTCCGATTTGTGTTAATCAGACATTGAACAACGGGCCATAAGGGCCAATTTCAAATGAATATTTAAACAGCACTTAAGTTTAATTGTGGATTGCGGTTTAAATTCCATTTAGCTTTCGTTGGGTTTCATATCAACTTTATTTAAATATGCCAATCAATTGGCAGCACTGCTGCTTGTTTCTTGAAATTGTTGTTGCATTTGCTTGTTTGTTTACATTTTGTGCTGAACAGCTGATTGTTTTTTGGTGGGATTTGGTGGGATTGATTAAACAACCAATCAATCTTGGTTGTTTGGACGAACACAGGGTTGCATATCTCATATTTAAATAGCCAATATTGGCCATTTAAGTTCAGTTTAAATGTATGATCTGAAAATGAATAATGAAAGTTAATCAACAATCTCTACTTAAGTAGGCCATCTGAAATTGGGCCTAAGCCTTTTGACCACTTCGGTATGTTAATTATAGACAATTATTTTCCGTTTACCTCTACCATCCCATGGCACACGACTATTCAGAAGAAACAGATTGTACACAGGGCGGCCAACTGGGTTCAAAATGTGCCATTTATGGCCGTATTTTACTTATGGCACTTAATTTTTTAATTTGCCACTTTTGAAAAATTATAATATTTCGATACATTTTTGTGAAATCCTTTGCGTGTACTTCTTTTTGTCAACTAAAATTTTCTAATTTCTATCGTGTATACAACTGGTTTATCTTACTTTGCATTGGACTTTTGTTTTAGGAATGTGTTTCTAATTTTAATGCTAAATGAGAAGAACTTAAAAGAATGACACCTTTTTTGGCACTTTTATTTTTCTATTTGGCACCTTTTTATCCTCAATATGGCGCTTCATAGCTAAGTATAGTTGGGAGCCCTGATTGTACTAACTGAAATTTTTTTCGCCTGTGGGATAGTAGAAGTACCTATGTACATATGTACAATTTTAAGATGCATGCATGCAGTGGCGTAGCCAGGGGGGCGGGATTAAAAGAAATTTGCATCGATAACTTAAAGTTGTGATACACAATGCACGGTGTCCTTGAACCAGATCCAACTGAATCGATCTGGAACGATGGAATTTCTAATTAGACTTATTTAAGGGGGCGTTCCCAAGTCATAATATGCAAAGTTTGAAATCGTAGCAAGTGCCGATTTCAAAAACTGCTAATTTTTCGACCGTAGGTCGAAACTTGGGTATTTGTCACAGAAAAAAAACAGCATCACATTTTCATTATTTGTCATTATGTTTCTTTATTGAAAGAGGAAGCACGTGCGTTTGAGAAAAAAAAACCGTTAAATAAATAAATAGGCATCTAACAACAACAGTTTCGCGAGTACACTATACAACTCAGTTAGTTGTATTTAAGAAAAATAAACAGTTATTAGTCTATACTTGAAAATTCAAATATTTAATAAAAAAATATAATTTCTCTACCCACGAAGAAAACCGATCTAAAATTTGCCTTCTATGTTTTAATAAAACCAAATTAATGTTTAAAATTGACGGTGAACTAGGAAAAAAGCTAAAGTGTTTATTGGATTCTGATTCGTTTCTAAGCGAAAAAGTTCCTATTTCATTATGCAACACATGCAGAAAAGACGTTTATCTTAAAAAAAAGAGATCATGCTCCCCGATCTTTCACAATTTCTTGGAGAAGTCAAAAGGACGAGACAAAAAAAAATAAAACAAATGGGTATTTCTCGGGATATTATACACGATGGATTGGGTTTTAATGGCAATGGGTGTAAAATAATTCTTGATAAAATTGATGTTCTTTGAAATTTTCGTTGTTTAGGTTTATTACCATATGTAGACACGCTTAAGTTCACGCTGTTTTTTCACATTACTGATTTTTGTTTAAAATATATCACAGGTTTAGGCCTTTATAGTGAACAAGCAATGGAATCCGTACATTTTGATTTCTTGCAAACATGGTCCAGATACAAAGTATCCCCAGAAAAATTAATACGCGCTAAATACTTACTTAATGCTGTATGCGACTTTAATTGTAAACATATATAATCATCAGGGAACGGATTTTATGGAAATTGCCTTTTTTTCTGCTAAAGAGATATAGTATATTCGATCAAGAATGTCCACGATTTAGCTTTCCCTGATTCCATATATACCCATTTGATGTTGCCTTTTTTTGCCTTTTTTAAGATATTTGCCTTTTTTTTTGCCTTTTTTAAGATATTTGCCTTTTTTTGCCTGTTTTAAGATATTTGCCTTTTTTTTGCCCTTTCTACCTTTAAAAAAGTGATTATAGCATTTACAATTTTTTTTTAAAGATTAAGAAATATACACATGCCCATATTCGAAAATAAGTATGTATAGAAAAACGCAGTGTGTAAGTAGTGAATACTTAAGCAAAAATAAATTTTGTAGTTTTCATGTCACTCTGTTGCGTGCTAAAATCTATCAACACAGTTGCTGATGTGCACAACTAACAACTGTTTTACTTCAATAGAGTTTGCCAGCCGTTATTTGAAACAAAAAGTTATTCAGTGTAAAAACTAAAAAAGCAATGCCGAAGTCTAAAATTACCAAGAGTTTAAAAATTCTGATTGCCGAGTTTGGTTCGGATGTATTTTGTACTGATGGAACCGTTTTATTTTGCAATATTTGTTCAGTAAAAGTTAATCACGAAAAAAAATATTATATTCAGCAGCATATTAAAAGTGAAAAACATATAAAAGGATTACAAATAAAGAAAAAACAAGACCCAAATGATAGCACCATTTGTGGAAAAGAATGTATTTTACGCAGATATTACTAAAATGATGATTGCATGCGGAATTCCACTTTATAAATTGAAGAGTGTGGAATTCAAATCATTCTTTGAAAAATACGTTCAGGAATCCCTTCCCGATGAATCAACTCTTAGAAAAAATTACGTGAAGGATTGTTACGAGTCCGTTTTGGAGAAAATTCGTTTAGAAATAGGAGAAAGCCCCATCTTTGTGTCCATCGATGAAACTACAGATAAGGCAGGCCGCAGTGTAACCAACGTTATTGTTGGACCGTTGCGTGAAAGCGGACGCGGCTATCTCTTGCCGGTGGAGGTGTTGGATAAGGTGAACTCATCAACAATCGCAACATTGTGTGACGATTCTATGCACATTTTATGGCCAATAGGATTCCAACGTGAAAAAGTGTTGGTATTTGTGACTGATGCAGCACCCTACATGAAGAAAAGTGCGTCATCATTGAAGCTGCTTTATCCTAATATGATTCATATCACCTGCGTCGCACATGGCGTACACCGGGTCTGCGAATCTCTACGCTCGAAGTACTCAGATGTTGACGTCTTAATTTCAAACTTAAAAAAAGTTTTCTTGAAAAGCCCATTCAGGGTGGCAGTTTTCAAAGAAATGGAACCCAATCTTCCTCTGCCTCCTCAGCCGGTATGTCAAGATAAATTGCTATTGTTGTTAATTTTAATTATAATTATTTGTAAATTTATACAGGTGATAACTCGATGGGGCACATGGCTAATTGCAGCCGTATATTATGCCGAAAACTATGATTCCATCAAAAGAATAATTGACCAAATAACGGACGATGCAGCATGTGTCAGATTCTCGAAGCAATTGTTGAGCAAAAAATCGGTTCAGGGGAATTTGATATATATAAAATGCAATTTTGGTTTTCTTTTAGAGGAAAAAGTTTTCGAACGTCTACAGAAAACAGGTTGTGGAAAAACAAAATTCTCAGTAAAAAATTAATAATTCACATACAATTTTTATGTAATTGTAGGAACTCCAGTTGGTGAGGTATTAAATATTTTGGATAACATTGAGAAGCGGCTTATAGAAGCGCAGGGCCTATTGCCAAATTGGTGTTGGAAAAATTCAAAGCCGTTTTCTCAGCTAACTTAGGCTTGGAGACAATAAGAGGTGTGGATAAAATTGTTAAGGGCGAGGCAAACGCCCTTATTCCTGATAATATGAACGTTTCAAACGTTCCATATTTAAATTGGGCGCCACTTGTATCAACTTACGTCGAGCGCACATTTAGTACATTCAAGGCTTTTCTTCGCGAAAATCGAATGAAAATGCTGCCAGAAAACTTCAAAATGCATCTTGTGGTTCAATGTTACTACAACTATACAGATTAAAGTTTTATGAGTTAAAAACTCGAAATGATAAAATAGTCACAGATTCAAAGTACAAATTTTTCATATAATGAAATTAGTTCATAGTTTTTCTCTTTTTACTTGTAATATTAACATTTCTAAAATAAATGTAATTTTTGATTGTTCTTCGTATTTTCTGTCTTTTTTAGTGCCTTATTTTGCTTTTTTTTGCCTTTTCTTGCCTTTTTCGCTATTTTGTTTTGCCTTTTTTTGCCTTTTTTGCACTACCTAGTGCCTTTTCCTGCCTTTTTCGCTATTTTATTTTGCCTTTTCCGTCCTATTTCGTTATTTTATTTTGCCTTTTTTATAGGTTTTTAGGTCCTAAAAATCCGTTCCCTGATAATTATAGTAAAGAAAAATTTATAAACACAAATAAAATCATATAATAATATAAACTTCTATTATCCGGAACTTTGGTGTGTGTTTGTGGTTGTGTGTATATGTATAATAATTAATATACACATATTAGTATATATGTATGCAATACAGATGTAAATATGTATATAATCAGTTATCTACAACCTTATCTATATGACAAATATTAAAATTTCGGCTTACAATCGAAAAAGTGACCGTTTTTGAAATCGACACTTGCTAGGATTTCAAACTTTGCATATTCTGACTTGGGTAGGTCCACTTAAATAAGTCTAATTGGAAATTCCATCGTTCCAGACCGTATCAGTTGGATCTGGTTCAAGGACACCGTGAATGGCTAGAGGCGTCGCACTATAGGCAAAACACGAGTTTTTTTTCAAAATCGTAGATCTTCGCGTAGAAAAGAGATAATGGAATGAAAATTTTTTTATCGTGATAGAGAAGTTACAACAACAATAACTTAACCCTAAAAATACCGTTCAAAATGTCACTTTTTTAATTTTGGATTTTGGCTCCCATTCCACTAGAAAACACTATATTTAATACACCATTAGCACTGTTTCTGAAAGATTTCCCTTTTTTTATCTTATGACTCGATTCTTGGGACATTGGATGCTGTACCCGAGTGGCCAGATTGGCAAAAGAAAAGCTACCTTTAAACTCTAATAACTCGTAAACTATCAGCTTTCACAAAAAAATTTATATAACAAAAATGGTTATACTGGTCGATATCTTTACGAAAGCGCAGTATTTAACCCTTTAATGCAGAGTCTGTCATATATGAAACGCTTTTTAACCCTTTCAAGGCAGAGGCAAAATGGTTCTCAATATGTTTTCAACGTACTTCTTATTTATTTTTATTTTTAATATTTTTATTTTTTTATTTATTTATTTTTTATTATTATTTTACTATGGAAAAATTTTCTACGATTAATATCTACGTCAACATGAGAAAAATCACGTTCAAAAGCATATGAGAACCTTTTTCCTCTGCCTTGAAAGGGTTAAAAAGCGTTTCATATATGACAGACTCTGCATTAAAGGGTTAAATGCTGCATTCCATTATCTCTTTTCTAAGCGAAAATCTACGATTTTGAAAAAAAACTCGTGTTTTGCCTATAGTGCGTCGCCTGTGGGCATTCTTTCATATATGTATGTATGTGCCATTTCTACCGTTATATATTTTTTGTCTACTCGGTTATTCCCTGGGGAATTCATGCTTTATTTAAATTTAAAAAATTAAATTACTACACCATTTTAATTAATTAGTGTGTAGTTCAGTTTTGTTTTGTAGAAGTTTCGTTCAGTTTTTACACAGTGAATATATCTGCATATTTATATATTTACGCGTATCTATTTACATTTATTTATGTACAAGTCTACAAAATCTTATTACTTATAAAGCGATTTTTAATCTTCGTTGCTTAACACACATTTTTTCAATTACTTCTTGTGTTGTAATCGGCACATCATTATGTACCTAACATCGTTAAACCATTCAGCAGCTCCTTAATTGTATAAAAAGAAGGGACAAATAAGATAGCATGTTCAAAGTGCGCTATGTAATTTTTTTTTTAGATTTTTAGTTTTTGGTGGGTTTCATGTCCACTAACAGCAGAGTGAAACATTTTTCTATATTCTGAAAAAAATAGCATGATATGTTAACTACTCTTGCAAAAGTCGCTATAATACTTATTTATACACTTTCAAATGTCTCCTCTTCGTATGAACTTAGCTGCAAGAAAACGTGGTAGTTTCGGTGCCTAGTGGAAGAGGTCGCAAAAAAGAAGCAAACCAATCTTCCTAGAGGAGAAAACGCGAAAAGCTAAAAAAAGCTAGCTATGTAAAAGTTACTCTTTCAAAACTTGCAATATTAAATTTTTAAATATAAAATTTGCAAATCTACCATACTACAATTTTATTTTTTTAATGGTATTAGGCTCTTATTTATCCAAATTTTCAGGTAATAAAAAAGATACAGTTCGGATGTTACTTGTTGTCGTAGACGTTTTTTTTAAATTTATGGTTTACTTTTATAAAATCACATAACGCTGTTTGCAAGTGGACTACTCATATATTCAGAAGGATAAAATAGTATTGTGTTATTAATTCAAAAGTAAATAATTGTAGTTCAATGACGAAGGGGGGCGGATCTATCCCCCCATATCCCCCTCTCCCCCCTGGCTACGCCACTGCATGCATGTGAGTTATGCGCGGCTTTTATTGTATCTCTGTATTTCACTAACTCCCTGTGTGAGGAAACCAAATAATGTTATTCTTAACAGAAGTGCCTAAAACTTAACAGTTTGGTAATGATAAACACTGTTGAAGCTAATTTCCGGTGTTTCTCTTACTAGCCCTGAAACTATAGTTATTATTTACTACCGCCGGCAGCTTTAGCAAATTTATAGCCTTTTTACGTTGTTTTGGCAAATTACGCTCTGTTAGCCATAAATTTTACTATGTTTTGACCGCCTTTGTATCAAGACCCCTGGACCATCTAGGGAATTGATTTATATTTTGAATTGCATTGTCATCGTGATTGGAACTATGCTGAAATTTTCAAGTCTCTACCTTGTCGGGAAGTCAGTTAAAAATCGATTGGAAATTTCCGCGGGATGACCAAGTTAAATAATAGCTTGTAAAAAGAACTTGCAGGAAGAAAAACTTCTGACTAAAACCCATGAACGAAAGACACAAGATCACGCCTTCCCGAAAGAAAGAAAAAAGTTATTTTCTAGCTGTTGAAATCTTGACGCCATCTTTGTTGTAAGAAGTAAACAACGAAGAGAACAAAAAAAAAACGCGTAATTGTTGAACGCAGGAATAACCATTTTTATTCTACAAACTCTTTTATAAATCATGTCGTTGTGATAAATTATTCTTTATCTTATGTGTACACACGTTGTCACAAGCGAAAATGAAGAAAATTCCAGTAAAAAGCCACCACCAAATTGTAAGCAACGAACAAATGTAAACAAACGGCTAATGTCAAAGTCGCCCAACTTTTTTCCTAAATGCGATTATAACGGGCTACTAAGAAGAAGGCGTGATCTTGTATTTTTGGTTCATGACTAAAACCTGCAACTTCTGACTGAGAGAGTGTGAAAGTTACTCTCACATAAGTACTTTGACGTACATGTTTTTTGGAACCTGGAACGCTTTCCTGTGAAAAAAACTCCAAATCGTGAATATCGTTATCATCTGGAACGCAACTTTTGTTCGCTCCTCCAATTACGATCGCGAAATACCCCTTTCTCACGAGCACATTCTTAATTCGATTTGACAGTTCTTTATCTCTGTGTTTTGTTTTTTTTTCTGTTCGCTAAAAAATGTATGCAAAATGTAAGTTATTGCTAAAAATGTATAAGTTTCCGTATTAAATTGGTGATGTACACATGTACCACGATTGAGAGAATACAAAGGTTGCGCCGATCTCGGACCGCTATTCCTCTCTTAACTAATTTGACAGAATCGTTGTTTGCATGACGTCACACTTGTGCAACTTGTTTACGTTTTCCTTGCAACATTTTTTCTTCTTCTTCCATTCTTGCTCACGTTTTGGCATTTCTCTCTCGCAATTGCACCAGTGTGACGTCACACAAAAGTTATTCTCTAAAATCCTCTCTGATCAGCGCAATCTTGTATTCTATCATTCTTGCACATGTACTTTACTTTTCGTACTCAGAAAAACTGCCAGTTTTGATTTGAGAACTGGTTTCGATAAATTTCCGATAAAAAATAGAGACGGCAGCGATTAGTTCGCAATTCGCCTGATAAATGAATCTGAATTACCAACAAATGAGGTTTCAAATTCACTTTCAACATTTTGTATGGCAAATTATGTAATTAGAAGGGTAATTGCAGTGCGAATGAGAGAGCGAACTACATAATTGGGGGGCCGTGGGAAAGCCGTATTAAATATTATCGATAAAGGCTAAAAGGCATTTACACTGTTCAACTTTCTAAGGCGGCTAGTTGAATCAAAAGTTTACATCAGTTAACTGAAAGTTGAACAGTTGACGAAAGCAGCCACAGTAGCATGCTGAAATGACTCGCTTATATATGTATACACGAGATTTGGAAGTTTTTATCCAGACCTCCGATCGACATGTTTGAGACATCGTTGGAAAGGTCTTGCAGAGTGTGTCCAGAAAATGTATTCAAGCTTCATAAACGATTAACCGGATTCTTATAAATTAGGCTAAAGTGTTGCGAAACAAAAAACGTTTTTTTGCTTTTGCCGGTTTAAGGGGGCATGTGGGTACACCCAACATATTTAGTGTTATTCTATAAGCCAATACTTTTCAAACGATACCTTATATATTAAGCTCCGGCTACTAGTTGGAAAGATATAGAGGTAAATGTGTTTTGGTTCGTGTCTTCACTACGAGATGCTTTGGTATGAATGTGGCGTCTGTACGTACCTTCATTTAATTTTTTTCAAACTTTCAGGATTTAAAGTACAAAAAAAAAACTAAGAAGGTTTTGTTCCAGGATGTTTTAATTCATATGCCTGTGTGGCTGCTGCCTGAAATTTGAAAATTTTTTTTAAACTACCACTGAAGCCGCACTATTCAGTCCATGTCATTGATTTGGATATCAGTAGAAGGGCCTTCAAACAAGCTATCTAACTCTATCTTTTGTGTTTATAAAATATAAATATGTCATAACGTCATCAGGCTGCTGAAAATATACATTTCGGGCATTTTCTCAAAAACTGGTTAGTCGATTTTATTCTAAGTTTCCACAAATCTAGCCCAAAACCTTAGCTTTCATCTGGTATATATCTGGGAAAACTCTTGATGTGGAGATATTGCGATTCAAATTGAAAAAATTTCGCTCCGAAAAGGATCAAATGGTTAAAAATTAACATATCCGCCTAATTACTTTAACAGCCAGTTTCATCAAACTATTTAAGTGGAAATTAACTTTAATTTTATATTTAATTCTCATTTAAATAATTTTCAGTTTCAATAAACTATTTATTTAAGTGAGTAAAAAGTGGTTGTAAAACAGACTAGGACTAGCTTTCGCTTTCATTTGTACTGAGAGCTTTTGAAAGCTTTGGCACGCTGTGTTGTAAAAGCAGGGCTGGTATACAAGTAAGCAGCAGATGCACAATGATCAGGTGATTAAACGTGTAACACCTCTGAGTGTGGTTGTTCTGATTTAACTTTTATTTAAGTGCAGAGCATAGTTCACTTAAATCAAAATTAAAATTGATTGGTGAAACCGAAAGTTAAGTAATTTTCACTTAAATAGTTTGGTGAAACTGGCTGTAAGATATAACAAGTAAGAAAGTCTAAGTTCGGGCGGAGCCGAACATTAAATACCCGGCGCAGGTACTAAGTATATGATTTTCACCTTTGCGAAAGCTACCGCTACACGGTAAGCGGGTGTGTATCAATTTTGAGTAAATTAGCGTCCTTAAATTTCGAAATATTGAAGTTTCAAGCATTTCTGAATTTTGCCGTTATATGAAAAGTGGTGATAATTTGAATCTGATTCCAATAACTTTCAACGTTTTGCTTCTATGTGGCAAGCACAGTAATCATACCGAGTTTGGTACAAATTCGTAGAACGGTTACCGAGATACATATATGTGATCATAAGTGGGCGGTGCCACGCCCATTTTCCAAAATTTTATTTGGTAAAGAATTGTTGCAAGCATCAATTTTGAGTAAATTAGCTTTAATATTTTTTTATTTATCGAAGATTTCGTATTTCTCCAAATTACCGTTATATGGGAGGTAGGCGTGGTTATTGTCCGATTTTAAAAATTTTCGGCCATTTGGTATGCCGTAGCAAGATTAACAACTGTGCCAAGTGTGGAAGAAATTGGTTCAGCGGTTACCAAGATATACACATGTATCCATAAGTGGGCGTGGCTACGCCCATTTTCCAAAACTGTATAATATTCTTATTTTTCGTCGAAAAATTATTGTAAATATCAATTTTGAGTGAATAATCTTCAGTAGTTACTAAAATATCGCAGTTTTCGTATTTCTGAAAATTACCGTTATAAGGGAAGTAGGCGTGGTTATTGTCCGATTTTGCCCATTTTCAATATCATCCGTCCTACGCCCGAAGGAAGTGCACATACCAAGTTTCGTTAAGATATCTCAATTTTTACTCGAGTTATCGTGTGCACAGACGGACGGACAGACGGACGGACGGACGGACGGACAGTCAGTCACCGCTTAATCGATTTCTCTTTTCATTCTGATCATTTATGTATACATTTGTCTATATCTATCTCGATTCGTTTTGCCTGTTACAAACAACCGTTATGTGAACAAAGTTATAATACCCTTGTGCACAAGTGCGCTCGGGTATAAAAATAACATACCCAGTTCCCCACAAAAAATTTCCCATTCCCCGATTGCCACTTAAACCGAAATTCCCTGCAAATCGGGGAATTTCCCGCGAGTTGACAAGTTGAAGGATGCAGCTTTGGTAATCACTTAGTACATGTCTTGGAAACCACAACTTGTGTGTATTTTAAAGCTTTTTTCCAGTCACATGCCGAAATTATAATATTTTTCACCATTTTAATTGTGGTTATGTACACAGTATTTAACTATGCTAAATGGGCTTATCACCCGCACTTAATCTACCTGGTAAGACGCATACAATATTACCTACAGTTGTGCGTAAATATGTATGTATGAATGCATTTAGTTCATCCAATGTGCCGCTACTACTTACATAAAATGTATAAATTGCCACTGAGCAAAACTACTTGAGAAAAAATCATTAGTTTAATAGCACGAGTGCAACACCGTACACGTGATAGAAGTAAAACTTCTCAAAAAACCACAGGTGTGCGCCCCCACCCGGTAGAAATCTTAACAAAACAAGTAAGAAAGTCTAAGTTCGGGCGGAGCCGAACATTAAATACCCGGCTCAAGTATTAAATATATGTTTTCCACCTTTCCGAAAGCTACCGCTACATGATAAGCCGGGGTGTATACATTTTAAGTAAATTAGCAACCTTAAATTTCGAAATATTGAAATTTCAAGCATATCTGAAATTTACCGTTATATGAAAAGCGGCCTCAATTTTAGTCCGATTTCAACAATTTTCAACGGTTTGCTTTTATGTGGCAAGCACAATAACCATACCGAGCTTGGTACAAATTGCTAGAACGGTTAGCGAGATACATATATGTGATCACAAGTGGGCGGTGCTACGCCCATTTTCCAAAATTTTGTCATAAACGTATTTCTTGGTAAAGAATTGTTGCAATCATCAAGTTTGAATAAATTAGCTTCAATATTTACTGATTTATCGAAGATTTTGTATTTCTCGAAATTACCGTTATATGGGATGTGGGCGTGGTTGTTGTCCGATTTTAGAAATTTTCGGCCAGTTGGTATGCTGTACCAGGACCAACAACTGTGCCAAGTTTGGAAGAAATTGGTGTAGCGGTTACCAAGATATACACATGTAACCATAAGTGGGCGTGGCTACGCCCATTTGCCAAAATTTTGTAATATTCTTATTTTTCGTCTAAAACTCATCGCAAATATTAATTTTGAGTGAATTATCTTCAGTAGTTACTAAAATATCGCGGTTTTCGTTTTTCTGAAAATTACCGTTATATGGGAGGTAGGCGTGGTTATTGTCCGATTTTTAAACTTTTCAGCCATTTAGTATGCTGTACTAAGGCCAACAACTGTGCCAAGTTTCGAAGAAATTGGTGCAGCGGTTACCAAGATATACACATGTAACCATAAGTGGGCGTGGCTACGCCCATTTTCCAAAAATTTATAATATTCATCTTTTCCGTCTGAAACTCATTGTAAGTATCAATTTTGAGTGAATTATCTTCAGTAGTTACTAAAATATCGCAGTTTTCGTATTTCTTAAAATTACCGTTATATGGGAGGTAGGCGTGGTTATTATCCGATTTCGCCCATTTTCAATACCATCCGTCCCACGCCCAAAAGAAGTTCACGTACCAAGTTTTGTTAAGATATCTCATTTTTTACTCGAGTTATCGTGTGCACAGACGGACGGACGGACGGACTGACGGACGGACGGACGGACGGACAGACAGTCACCGCTTAATCGATTTCTCTTTTCATTCTGAACATTTATGTATACATTTGTCTATATCTATCTCGATTCGTTTTGCCTGTTACAAACAACCGTTATGTGAACAAAGTTATAATACCCTTGTGCACAAGTGCGCTCGGGTATAAAAAACTACGAGACAATCAGACCATGATAAAAATATAGTAAGGTAGAACCGCTGAGAGTCACTTTTAAAATTCTTGACGTTTCCAAACAATTAAATTTTTAAATTTACTCACAAACTCACACACACATTTTCATTTTCAACCTCAAGCAACAACAATTTCGAACAATTTCAATTTTTTATTTTCATTTTTATACGATTTTAAAATTTTGGCAAACTTCACAAAAAAAAATCATGGCCGACAAATTGAGAGAACGGTTCTACCTTGCTATGTTTTTATCATGAATCAGACGAATACAGTTGTTTATTGTATACAAAGTTGGTACCAAGTTGATAAGTTTTTATCATTTCTCATATTATTATTTTTTATTTTTTCGAATACAAAGGATATGATCATTCTTTTTCGCTTTATTCCGTATTCGGAAAACTATATGTTTCAATGGACACATCGATTTGAATATATAATTTAGATTTAGATAATATTTTTGTTACATTTAGATTATTGTTTGTATTTTCGTCGATTTTAAATTTGCTACCCCAAAATAATTGATATAAAATAAAACACCTCTTTGGGGTAAAATTTTCGAGTGGCGAAAGCTGAACTAGAAAAACGAAATTTATGATATCAATTTCGTGACGAAAATTATACGCATTTTTTAACTGCCTTTGAAACGTACGGAAAGTATTTTTTATTTATTCGGAACGTTGCGAAATTCCGTCTACTGCTAGAAATACAAAATAAAAAACAGAACTTTTGCAACGATTCGTACGAATAAAAAAGATTTTCCGTATGTTCAAAGGCAGTTAAAAAATGCGTATAATTTTCGTCACGAAATTGATAGAGGTGTTTTATTTGATATTAAAGTGACTGGCAAAAATATGAAAAGGTAGGAAAACTTTAATCATAGCATTTAGCACATGAAATAACATTCGATTTCAATCGAAATGATATAAACATCTTGAAATTATTACACCACATAAAGTTCTTTCTGATAATGATGTATCAATTTTGCCGCTACTCGACCAATTTCCTGCATTGGTAAATGATGCAGAGATAATTGAATTTCAATTTCGCAAATTGAGGCTGAGAGAAGGTAATTTCAAAAACGGTACCAATATAGATCGTTTTTGGGATCAAGTGAGTTTGATTAAAAATGGATTGGGTGAAGCGGCCTTTGGAGAATTGTGCGATTTAGTTCATAACATTTTTAGTCTGCCTCCCAGTTCCGAAATTAAGAAACTAATTATAATGTACATCACACACAATACCTCATACTCCTACCCTGTCGGAAACGCAAACAACCAACAAGAAACTAATTATAATTTAAAGCTTTAAATAATATAGTGTTAATAATATACAATTATAATGCACATTGGATGTAATATAAAAAAAAAACGTTATAAAAACTGAATTGGCATATTTTCTTGATAAAGAGGAATAAACTCCCCTCAATTTCCCGATGTAATAAAAATTGGTAAATTTTTTACCATTTGGTCCATTTTTTGGTCCGCAAAATAAATTGGAAATGGCCACCGTGATGACAACCTTATTTAATTTCCTGTCTTGTCGAAGATGAGACGGCAGACCAAATTTTGTGTTTCGGTGGCACCTCCGGAAGTAAGGATTAGTATGACCTAAATGCTGTTTTCTGCATGCGTTGTTGTGTTATTTCGGACCAAGAGCTTTTTCTCAAAAAATTAAAATGAGAAGAGTTATATACCAAATATGAGTTCATCACTGTAGTCATAAGTTTTACAAAATTCTGTAATATGACGGATAACAAAGTGTGCTCTCTATGAAAGGAATAGTTGATCGCAAATAATTCCCAGCAATTTGCTCTGGCAGGTGACAGGTAACAAGATCAACGGAAATAAGCTCAATTGACACTATTTCGCATACTGGTGCGAAATAAAGTCAATTGACATTATTACCTTTTCAAAAACGATATAAAATCCATTGACATTATTGCTCTTTCAAACATTAAATTTGCGTAGCTTCGCGGCGGCCTGCGTCCTGCATTTATTTTCATGTTAATGTTCATCTTCGACATCATTTTCAGCTTCATCTGCATATTCATCTTCATCTTCCTCTAAATATTCGTCTTAAAATTCAGCTCCATTTTCATGTGAAGGTGAACACGCTTCTTCTTAATTTTCATTTTCAGCATCATTATTATCTTCACCTTCGTCATCATCTTCTTTTTAATATTTATCTTCATCTCCATCTTTATATTCATGGTCGTCTTCATCCTCATCATCATCTTCACTTTAACCTTTATATTATCCATCTTAATCCTTAAATTCATCTTCATGTGCATCCTTATTTTCACTTTTATCGTCTCCTTACAGGCCTATTCTGCGTTGGTAACAAAAATTTTGTTACCGGTTAGTAAAGTTACTGTCAATTTTTAAACCCTTTTCGTATTCTCCACACTCTTGTAACCGGTAAATTTTGTTACCATCTCATGAGCTGGTAACAAAATATTGCCCCGTGAAACATGCAACACCAGAATTTCAACAAAACTCCATAGCTGAATTGCTGAATAAATTAAAACGCTACCAAGGTAAATAGAATTGCGGTTGCAAGAAGTGGTGACAATTGTTGGTAACAAAATTAGCTTGTTACAGAATGTTCGGTTACAAGCGGAATCACATTCGTAACTATCGTGAACGAGCAACTCGTCACGTAAAAATGTAAATTTCGGATTATAACAGTCGTGAACGTACTGATCGTATCTTAAGTCGGTAAACGAGACGAGCAGTACATTCACGACTGTTATACTCCGAAATAAAGGCCCCTCCACATACAACTTTGGCGTTGCGTTGGCACTGGCGTTGCTTTGACAGCAGCGCGAGTAACGCCCGTGCTTGCTACAATGAACGCTTAGCAGAGAAGACTTTGATCACTAAATTAACATACTAGCGGCAGATAAATCAAAATTTTATATCAGTAACTTATATTTATTATATTATTATTATATTAACAATATTTATTATCCGCATTTGATTAAAAAGGAAAGTTAAATCAAATAATTTTGATTATTTGGAACCGCTGACGAGCGACGCGCGCGAAAAGTTGCGAGTTGGCCATCTTTCTGCGTTGTGTTGGCGTTGTCCAACTTTGGTTATGTGGATACTTTAATATAAATGCATGTATTCATAGTCAGCTGTCGAAGCGACGCCAACGCCAACGCAACGCCAAAGTTGTATGTAAACGGGCCTTAAGCATTTTTACGTGACGAGTTGCTCGCTCACGACTGTTACGATTCGAGCGCAGCCCCGTAGCGAATGTCATGCATTAGTCACTTAAGAGTCTTGTACTGAAAAATTACGTTTTAAATGACTTTGGGCTCCGTTTGTATGGAAGTCGTTCATGACTTTTTCATATAAATCGTAATTTCGTCGTTGATGTCATCTGCATGACTTGGTCATGCAGTGATCATTAATGACATTCAAGCGACAATATCTT
>NW_023459492.1:23287-56065 GCF_013731165.1 Rhagoletis pomonella | reverse complement strand
CCTGGATGCAGTGCAGTAGTTACAAAAAAATACACATTTAGGCATATTATGCATATGTATTAAATATAATGGTCGCTAAAACACTGCTGCAATTGTTGTCGCTTCTTATTATCGTCTGGTCAAGTGTTTGTTTTACCGATTTTAAAGAAGCTATTGAACGTGACTTTCATATTCGAACTGCTGGTGTGTAATTTGTAACTGTATATAATGTGCAAATACCCTGCAAAAAGTGAGGCTAGGTTAAATACTAGTAGGGGACCACACTACCTTGTAACCAACACTACCTCTGGTCCAACGCTGCATAACATGGGACCACCTAGACAACTACTCCTTTTGGACCATGGATTGCACTTCATAAGATTTTGTATAAGCCGAATATTTGTTCATTTTTAAAGGTGTTTTTTAAATTTAAATAATAGAATCTATTATTAAAGGCATGTTGGCTCATTGTGAATGCTGTTAAGGTTCGTCCATAGGTCATAGCTTCGGCTATTTCTTTTTTGTGTCCGGTAACCAAGTAGATAGAGCCGATGACGTGACTCAGTGATCAGAGCGGGAATTTGTCGAGCAATTTTTGGCCTCCCTACTTTGGATCCTTACACTAACTTTTGATTATTTTCTGATTGTTACTGTTATCCGGTGCTTCTCAATACACCAGAGTTCCATAAATTATAACTGGCCAGATGAACGTAACTGACGTGCGGTAACAGTTCCCAACTATGCCTTTCTATTCGGGAAATATTTTTAGTATGAATAACGAATGTTTCTTCTATCTGTACATCGCTTCTTGCAGTTTAAATACCATCTTCTATGATCTTTGAAATGCGGACTGCTCCTTCCAGTCATACGACACCCAATAATCCATTCATACACTGTTAAGTGCTCGACAGCTGCGTTCTACTAAATGTCCGCCTTCAAGTTTTGCTTTCAAGCTAATGCGATTAGTCAACATTTTTGCAATATTTTTAATTACAGCGCGAATGCATTTAAATTTTTCCACATTTATTATGCATTTTGTATGGGTAGACCGAGTTGCCGTTTTTTTGTTTTTTTTCTTGTTACAACTTTTTTATAAGTTGTTGCTCGTAAATTACAAAAACACATCCCCACTACTGCATGCCAACAACATTGTTACAACAATAACACAAAACTGCATATGAACGCGCCCAACTCAAGTTGTCAGTTTGCCAGTTTGCCGGCTTGCCAGCTAAATCGACCACCACCAGCGCTGAGGGTCCTCAAACCGAGTCGCGCTATCAGAAATTTGGAGTGGAGTTGTATGTACATATGTACTTGGCTCAGCGGTGCGCACGTCTGCACTCATGACAGTGACGAAGCTGTTGCCGCGTTGTTGCAAATCGTTGCGGGTAACAACTATTACAGCAAAAATAGAGCCGGTACTAGCGACTTCAACAATAGCCGCAGAAGGAAAAAAATGCACGACGGTAAGCAAATGCCTTCACGTGCACATTTACATACAAATGTAGATACATATTTGTACATAGATCCATGCATACATGCATAGGCACTTGTTTATTTATATGCGGATACACTTGCATATTTGTGCAGAGTGAGAGAAACAAAATAAAAGCCAGCAACTAAGTTTATGTTGATATAAAATAAGATAGACCAACTGACAGGCACAACAGACGCTGTGAAGCGATAGTGCAAAGTGTGGCTGCAGGCGATTTGGACTTGACTGACATGAAGAGACGACTAAGGGCCGGTTACTCAATGTCTGGTTAACACTAATCTGCGGTTTAACATCGTTATCGACGTCTGCGACTCCCTGCATACAACCAGGAGTCGGTAACGTCGATAACTATGTTTAACTAGAGATTAGTGTTAACCAGACATTGAGTATCCGGCCCTAAAGGTTGTTAGATGAACAACTGGATGATGCATGCGCAGACGGACGGCGGTTAAGCGGGCAAATGTGTATACAGGCAAGCAAACTACCCAATTTACCACAGAGCGAGGATGAATTCGTTTGGGTGAACTCGAAACGAAGTCGTTTTGTCCATACAAAACGGAACGTCATTCCGACTTCGTTTTTTCTCATGGGATCGAGTTCTAGCTATAAAACTGCTCTATATTTTTTCTTTTTATTCAGATTGAAAAGTTTGAAATTTTTCGGAAAGCTTGCTAATTTTTTATTTTTTTTATATTGCACACAATTTTAAACTGTGCTTTTCATCCGACGGCGAGTTCGCCGACGTGTTGGAAACGACGTCGATACGAAATCATTTGGCGAATTGGGTATAAACGTACACACATACATACTCGTATTTATTTATGTGGTGGCATTCAATGAATATGACCGTAGTTACAATAGATACCGAGGGAAGCAACAACAGTCAGGGATCCAGCCAGCCTAAAAACACACCTGTCTAATCATGAAATGTAGCTTGCATGTAGCAAGTTGTGTGTACACACATTGTGCCGCATGTTGCCAAGTTTATGAAAAAAAACCAACGACTAGAACGCAAACAAAGTCAACTATAACACGAGTTCTTTACATACATATGTACATATATATATGCAAAAAACTAAATTTAGCTTCACACAAAGCTTTACAAACGGATAGCAGAACTAGCCATATGTATGTATATGCCAACACCAGTGATACCGCATATAGGCGTTAGTCGCAAGCGCGATGCAATGGCACAAAAACAAATCCAACTTTTGCAACCAGCCTGCTTTTGAGCTTGTTTGCCTGTGCTGCCACCGATTGCCATTTAACATAGCGCGCTTAGCGTTTTTGCTGCTTAGGGCCGTTTGCACCATGTCTAGTTAACGCTAACTGGAGGTACATCCTTCAGTTAAGCACATCCACTGCTTTATCGATCACATGTTATATGATGGGTATCGATAACGTCGATAAAGATGTTTAACTGGGAGTTAGAATTAACTAGACATGGTGAAAACGGCCCTTAGTCGTCACCGGCTGATTGGTAAGTTGGCTTGTTTATTTATTGGCTACTTAGTAGATGCCAATGGGTAAACATACGCCAATATGATTCATGATACATTTGCATACAAGAAAATACATATTTATGTATGTATGTACATATGCGTGGTTCCAGTCATTGGCAGGGTTTTTTTACTATACCAAGGAACTGTTGCCGAGGTGGTGGCAACGGATTTAACACCCTAGGGAAATACAATGAAACCCGCTCAACCAACATTTTTGGTCAATGTGAATTTTTCAATGTAATCTGAAGAATATCCCTCTCTTAAGTACCTTCCCGCTTATTTACCCAACCCGCCTAAGTACCTAAATTGTTCGTCCCCAATTATAATTTTACCTATAATTTTCTCCTTGAAGTGCTCTTCTAAAATTCCTTAAAATATTTACATATTTTGAAATTCAGTGGCAGCATCACACAGCTCCGGCGGTAATTTTTAGCTACTTGAAACTAGCCCATTATTACACTAAAATTTGAATGTATACTCAAAAAACACTGCTGAGAAAAAATTTTAAATTTTGGTGAATTTTTTTCTTTAAGTGTTCTATAAAATCTTAATCTTAGGTTTATATGGTAATTGTTAGGGAATGAACTGTATTTTAATTGAAAAATCTTAAATAATGCCACGGTCTTGGTTTTAAACTACGTATACTTTATTAAATGTTCATGTTTTATTCAAGGATTTTCATATTTACCTATGTAAGTTAACAAAAGGATGTAACTACATCAATAATTATGTTCGCTTAAGTACCCGCATCGAGGTACTTAAGCGGGTCCTTTTAAGTACCCAACCCGCCGAAGTACCTCAAAAAGCTGACATTTTTTGTGGGATGCTTAAGCGGGTTTTACTGTATACAGACATACGGATTTTCAATTTGAGGTAGAATTTTCCAATACATATAAAATCATTATAAATAATTAGTTTATAATTAAAACTTAATAATCGATATAGTTTCTGGAGGTCAGACTTTTCTCATAGAAAAGCGAAAATTGGAATATCGCCCTATCTCTCAAGGGGATCTTCTTGTCCATCTAAAAATGGCACTTTTCCGAGAATTCTTTGGCTTTTCATAAAACAAAAATTGCTCTGTTCATTGGAAATTTCAGTCAATGAATATTACCACCGAATATCATATTTACAAATACACTGAGGGAAAAAATTCTTAGAATTAAAAAAACGTGCTAAATTTAAAAAAAATGCGAGTATGAAAGAGCACCAACCCAACTCGTTTTAAATTTGAGTACATACGTTATAAAATATGTGGTAGTGAAGGGCACAAATGCTTTTTCGTAACTAAGAAGAAAAAAAAATTTATTTTATGTTCCGTCTGATGGTAATTGAACCTGGACCTTCTTGGCTGCAACTAATTGTATCAAGCGTCTTTGCACACTCAGCTACAGCCATACATGTAAACGTACTTTCAAATGTTGAGTTTGAATCAACAACATAGCGCGCGATTAGTGCATTATGTCATACCATGTATGTGTGAATGTGTTGTCACCACTGTGCATGCTTTTTATCCATATACTTTCTTAATTACATATGAAAAAGCATACGAGATGTGCAAAACGCCATCCGTGCAGTGAAAAATGCTTCATTTTAATACAGGCGTATTTGAATTGAATTTTTCCATTATACGTAGTGTATGTATAATGGAAAAATCCATTTCGTTAACACTTTTCGCTAGATTTAAATACGAGCATTTTTAAATTGTAATCAAATAAAATAAATTTATTCTTACAACGCGCTTTTTTCAGTGTAGTAATAAAGATTGGCTTACAGCTTTGTTTCACTTCTTCATGATGAATCTTGGGAGTTAAATAATGCAGGCATATCCATCCTTCAATGCTAGCAACTACTATTGCAAAGTTGTACCAAGGCAAGCTTCAACAAACCAATCGGAGTGATATATCCCATGAACATCGGGATCGCTTTAGGAGTTTAATTTGGGAAACGTGTGTTAGACACAAAACGCTCGATAAGACCTTGTAACCTTTGCTCGGAAGGCTGATTCCGCGTTATTTGGCGCATATGGCGAGGTCACCTTTCTTGTGGATTGGGTAGAGCACACTTAAATTCCAGTCTTCGGGCATGCGTTCATCATCTGGCCATATTCTGAATTGATGGAGGTACCTTACCAACTCTTCCCCGCCGTACGTAAATGGCTCGACTGACCCGCCGTTAGCTCCAGCAACTTTGTTGTTTTTCAGCCGCGTAATCGCTAGCCTCGTGAGACATCAGCCGCATCGTCATCGATTGAGTTCGTCTTCACCACTTCTTTCAGTGGTGCTGCCATTCAATAGGGTGGAAAAATGTTCTTCCGTGATTTAAATACGTTGTGTACATCAGTCGTCATGGTTGTTCTTACAGGAGTTCGCCCTGGTCTTGAAACCTTCCGTAACTCGCGTAACTCTCTGGAAAATTTTCCGACGTTTTTCTTGTCGGCCAGATTTTCAAGTTCTTCGAACTGACGTATTTTGGTTTCTCTCTTCCTATTGCGGTAAATACGTCTTGCTTCCGTCTTTAGTTCCCTATAATGATGACACATAGATAGCCTTGTGCCCGATTTGAGTGTGGCCATGCAGGCGGCATCTTTTTATCTGCTGCTTCTTGACATTCCTCATCGCAACAGTTCTTCTTTAGGGTCCAGTGAAATTCGACTACTTCTTCGTCAGCGGTACGTAATGTGCGAGACATTTGGTTCCACTGCTCGCATATGTCGGTTTGTTGAAGAGCGCCCATTGAGACGAGATGTGAGGGTTGAGCGGTGAACAAATTTGTGGACCCTAATACTAAATACTACCGGGTTTCAGCCTCAGTCCGCTACCGGATGTTCCGTCGTTGAGGCTGAATTTTCGGACATTGGCGCCAAAGGTTGATTCTGTGCCCTCCTTGCATTGAAATCGCCAAACACCGTGCAAAAAGTCCTCAGAATTTCGTGATTTAACTGTGCAGCCAGTTTCATTTGGAAAAAAACTTATGAGTATTAAAAATATATATATTTTTTAAAGAAGTATACTTCATTAATCCATTATCCTGTTTTAATAGCTCGATAATTATGTGTCGGTATTGCCTTAGGCTCTGGAGGTATTTTAAATTTTAAAGAATTGAAGGTAAATAAGTTCATTACAAACATATATAATCGTTACCTAAGTTACTTCAATAACTTAACTTATGTATTTAATTCTTCATTTTATAATTTAGATAGTGCGTATATATCCGTATCTGTAGAGAACATAGGAAACCATATTGCTCAAGACCTTTTTCTATTCGCCTACTCATCAGCGCTAAACAATCAAACTTTTAATTCAAGTATGCATTAGAAATGTTTAAATTTAACACTAATTAAAAAGCGATTTAAACTAAATTATAATCTGAATGGGAGTGGCAAATGCATAACGCTGACGAGGGGGCATGATGAAATTAGTAGCTTCATAGTTTTCTGTGCTCATTGGAATCTGTCTTGTGGGCGGTTGCGCCGGCATTGCCAGATGCGTCTTCTTCGGCACCGCCGCGGATTCATTTTAAAGTTGACGACGCCACCGCCACGAATCCTATCGGCGTAAACCTCTAAGACTGACTGACTTCAAGTCATGTGTATATATACGCATTAAGTTAATTAAAGTCGTCTGTGAATTTCTTCGCCTACCACGAAAGAAATATGTAATAAAACTATAATTTTTTTAAATTACCTTGGATGGCATTAAACGGCGCGCTTAATGCAGGTTATTACTACGACGTCACGTTTAATTTACCTGACCTACACGAGTAGGTACATAACAAAAAATGTGAAACTATTCTCGCAAAATGAAAGCACAAAGTATGGTACATACTAATCAAATGTGCATGGACATACAACCTGCCCAAAAGTCAAGATATGCGAATTGTTGCACCGTGCTGGTGGACCAAACTAATGATCAAATGGGTCTGTCGGGTGGAGTGTGGCAATAAAATCCTGCTTAAGTCACTGTCAGCGCTCGAAAAAGAATTACGGCCGTTACAGCGAAAAACCAAAAAATTGCAAAAAATAATATATAAAAACAATAACATCGCAGCACAGAAACAAACTGGGGTCTGGTTTTAAAACGTGTCTCCACTGGCCTACCGTCTGGCCGTCGGCATCACAAGAGTTCGCGCGTGTTTCGCGTCGCTTTTGGTTTTCATTGGCTCGACGGCCAACTACGGCTGTTGCGACGCAGTGTGACTTAATCTGGTATACACCATACATACATATAACAACTATGTGGGACTTGCCTAGTTTCCTTATCTTACTAATATCCACACACATTCATTCATACATATGTATATACCCTCCAGAAAATCTGACTAGCTCAGAGCTAGCGTAGAACTAGACCTTTTGCCGACAGTACTAGTTCTAGCTCAATTCCCAAACAATGATTTCAACTGTCCAGTTTTACACGCCCATGTCATTGGCGGTGGCAATTGTCGCCCAGTGCAATACGGTGCAACTAGTTTTAACCCGCTTCCGTTTTGGGCAGTTTTTTTTTATGAAAAATAGTTTTTTGGATATCTTTTTCGTTTTCTCTTTTTTTTTAGTTTTCGTTAAAAAAATGATTTTAAGCTGCACGCAACAATCTTAATTTATTAAGTTTGAGAACTCAGAACCTGCCTCCACCGCTCTAAATTTAACTGCAGGGTAAGAATGTACATATATGTATTTGTGTGTAACAAACCTGCAAAAATCGTTGGACCATGTGGTCTATTTGTGTTATTGGTGTACTTACAAAATGCTCCTCTGTAGTGCAGTACCGGATCAACTGGTGTCTCTAGCTTATTATTACTCGATCATTGCTCGTGTTTTAACGATCGTAACTACTCCTCGATGTTTATTTGGCTGTGTTGCCGAGAGCTAGGTACTCCATGGAGTAATCACTTGGAGTAGTTTTGTGCTACTCCCTGCCCTGGGACATCGCAATGTTAATTGGACCACTTTTCTCAAGTCTATGGTATTACAAAACCTCACAGACTATAAACAATTTACTTAAAAACTAAATATTTGTTGACCGCAAAGCCAGCTTAAATGATTTTCTCTTAGAGAACGTATCAATATTCTTATTTTTATCGATCAAAGCATTAACATTCTGAAGATTAGATCATTTTGCGCATAATTAGTTTTATAAAATTCAATCAAAAAGTTATAACCTAAAGATCTCATCCAGTCTTTATCAAGACGGGGCAGCGTCACTCCTTGGAAATGTCTACATTCTGTGTAAATTATATAATTCAGTTTTATGCTTTATCAGTTTCGTATTCATCTGGTATCTGACTTCAAGTGTTAACAGTTTGAAACTTGTCAAATTAATAGTTAAAGAGAAATTGATTAAAGTTTGAGCAAAAACGAGTTAAAATGTCTCACCCGTCACGTTGGAATTCCCGTTATACAGCATTTTTTTATTTTTGTAAAGATCTTTAAGCTCGCACCTATTCCTCTTTATGCAAGAAAATGAAAAATATGCGTTGGGATTAATGTATTTTAAATGGTCAGTGAAGGTGAAAGCCAAGGCGAATTCATACAAAACGATAGCGACAGCACAAAAACAAAAAACTAAACTGAGAAATTATACGCACGACGATAATCAGAACACAAACAATGAACAACAAACACATCACCTTGTATGAATTCGCCTTAGTGAAAGCCGAATCGAAGACAACCCCAAGATTTTTAGCTCTTTTATACGAGCTTATCGCAGTATCTGAAATAGAGTAAGATGATTGTAAACGCGTACGTATTTTATGAAATGTTATATAACAGCGCTTTTCAATATTGATTTCTAACTTATTACGTCTACACCAGGCACAAATCTATTTAGCTAATTTTAAATAACGTCAATGTCAGAGCTATTTTTTAAATTTTTGAAGAGTTTTAAATCATCCGCTTATAGAAGGTGACAGCAGAATTTAAAGCAAACACTGGCATCATCAATAAAGTTATAGCATAGTACTGGAACTAATATGCAAACTTGGGTAACGCACGTGTGGTAGCAGTGTATTTATGGGATTTTGCATTATCAAAATTATGGAAGTATTACATATATGGGTAACATATATAAAAAATAATAATATTCCGACGAAATGACAACCTTCTCCTTTCTTTGAAGTTGGTTAAATATTAGTGTGTCCCCACATGATAACAAATTACATTGAGAAACTAAAATTCCACTTTTACAATTTGTATTGGCAAACTCGAAATTCATTCTAAAATTGTTAAATACATGAAGAAAGTAATATATATGTGCATGAGGAATACTGTATAAAAATCTCCCAAACCAATATTTAATTACTTTTTAATAATATGACTTTTAAGTTAAGGCGTGCGAGTAAACGTGCTAGATGACTGCATATGGTGCTACGGGGCGTATACGTTACATACGCAAATACGGGTATATGTGCACGAGTGGTTATTTTTTACTTTTTTCAGCAAGTGTATATCTTTTTCAAATTTTCATTTAAACACGATTTCGCGTTGGAATCTTGTTCCTTATACAAAACTGAATATAATGCATTTTCTAAGATAAGTGTACCTCCATTTTCGACCAAAAGCACGTTGTCATATCCGTGTATTAAATATTCACGTGACAAGCATCAACAAATGAAGAAATACAATCAGCCCTGTTCTGCATTTCGATTCCGTTCAAATTTTTCGGAATCGAAATGCATTGGTGTTCTTGATTTCGATTCCGACCAAATTTTTTCGATTTGAAAAGTTTGCACTTTGGCTAGTCGGAATGAAAAGTAATTGGCTAAGGAAACCCAAATATATATGTAGTTTGTCCGCCAAATATTTTCTTTTAAATTTTTATGATATTGAGAGAATTTATAAGTCGTTATTGCTCTATTCTGTATTCAAATACTTTGATAAATCTGTATCTGAAAATTGCTCTTTAAAAACTACCTAGACAAATAAAGCGAAAACGATCGTATGAAACCGACCTGTTCTTGATTCCGCTTCAGCGCATGCGCAGTATTCATCGAAAATTTCCATATTGTGCTAATGGGCACAAAGACGTTGCATATGCCAAGGCGCTTGTATGAGCACAAAGTTCACAAGCGTTTTATATGGAGGAAAATGCGCTAAAGCTTCGAAAAAAATAATCTAAAAAATCAACGTTAATCTTTGGGTACTTGAAACTTGCACTTCGTTATACTAAAATTGAATAGGCTACGAAGCTGCATACTCGAAAATTTTCTAAAAATGCTAAATACAAAGTTTGAAGTTTTGATAAAAGTTTCATTAATTTTTGTGAATTTTGTGCAAAGTTTGCGAGATTGATTTATATGGCTTTTTTTATAGAATGAGCTATTTAAAACAAAAATAAACGATGATGCAAAATATTTTGAATATTGTAAAAAAACTAAATTACGAATATTTCTGTGCGAGTGACTATTTATGTGTTTAAAAAATGCAAAAATTTATATTTGTAAACTGCGGGAACTTCATCCCTGATTTCCTCTCCATCTAAAATCGCCTGATGATCGTTTTCGCTCTCCTCTGCAGCTCTCCGGCTCCTGTATAGCAAAATGCAATGCTTTAGAAAAAGTGCTTCTGCCAATGTTATACCTTGGTCTTTAGCTACTCCCAACTGATAGGAGCCTATTACTAAAAACCGGAGTGTGGCTGCCAGTTGCGTTTCGGTGAAATAAAACGATGCCTCTCCGTTAACCAATTTTTTTTTTGTTTTTGTCTAACAGCATTTTGAAAACATCTTTATTTATGGGATAAGATCCTATAAACCTAAAAGTTATCTACAGATCGAGTTAGATAAAGAAAATTACATTGAAGGGTAAACTTTCTTGGAGTCCAACTTTTGGAACATGTCCACATGAATCCTTAGCTGAATTTTTTCGTTTTGGGCATGCAATAGCAAGTCTTCTGGTCTGGGCACTCCCAAAAATCATTCGCACTGGCATTTTTTCAGTTTTATACAGATTTTAATTAATTTTTACACAAATAACTGACAACAGCTGTTGCAACTTATTACCGAATCGAAATGAAAACGATTCGAAAACGATTTCGAACTTATTCGAACTCAATCGGAATTGAGAACACCACCACAAAAATTAGTCGGAATGTGTGTCGTTTTACTTTTCAAATCGAGTCGAAATGCAGAACAGGTCTGAATAATTCCAGAAAAGTGCTAGTTTAGTAACAGTTGACAAATCCATATTGTGAATAAAATGTTTGTATGCATTTCGGTTAATTCTGGAGTATTCTTCGGACCTTAGGGGGTACTCTTTACATGCGTTCATGGAGTAGACGCGATTTTTTCAGGGAAGTGTATTCATGGAAGCGCGGATGCTCAAAGACATTCAGGCATACATACATATTTACGATTCGTTGGTATTTTAGGTTTATGTACGATACGGTTTTATCTTCGCAAAATTTTGTGTGTTTTGTTGTTGTCCAGCTTTTCGTCTGTTACTGGCTCCATTGTTTGCTATTTTACTGCGCATACTCTTTTCTGATATGTATGTTTACATATACATACATATGTATGTGGGTTAGGGTGGTCCATAAATGCATTTGAAAAAGTAAAGTCGGAATTTTTGTGCTCTCACCCCCTAGGATTGTTCTATACCGAAAAAATAGACCCCTAGTTTTTTTTTTAATCAAAAAAACATTTAGAGATCGCTTAAAACCTTCAAAGTTTTCCTTGTATTTCATATGGGGAAAAACCACTTTTCGAAGAAAGGGTATGGAATTCTTGCAAATCAATCTCTTCATGAGATTCCCAATGATAATACCCAATTATTTATTTAACCATTTTTTCATAGTGTCGGCCGCTGTGGTGTAGTGGTAAGCAGTGCGCGCTTCCACTCCGCAACGCCTGGGTTCAAACCCTGGTCAAAGCAACATCGCAAAAAATATAGAAAAAAGGTTTTTTCTTAACAGCGGTCGTCCGTCGGCAGGCAATGGCAAACCTCCGAGTGTATTTCTGCCATGAAAAACAGCTTCTCATAAAAATACAGTCGCCGTTCGGAGTCGGCGTAAAACTCTAGGTCCCTCCGCTTTGTGTGACAACATCAAGGCGCACGCCGCAAATCAGGGGAGAAGCTCGGCCAAACACTAACATATGTGTAAGCGCCAATCTATTATTATTATTATTATTATTATTTTTTCATAGTAACTATATTTTATAGGTCCACTAAAGCCCCCGGAAAATACGAGAAAGTACCATGGGCGGATGAATAAAAAAACTTTAGTTTTAAAAAATGGTCTAATTGATAATCGGGTAATGATGAAGAGAACCAGAGATTTTCGATCGAAAAATATTGTTCTTGAAGAATTCTATACCATTTGTACGAAATGTTGTTTTTCCCCATATAAAATACAAGAAAACTTTGAGCAACCTCTAAATATTTTACGTGTGTCAAGTTAGCACTACACTTTTCGACATTGGAAAAGTTAAGTACGGCAGTAATTTTGGTGTTTTTGTTGTAAATTTGTTGTGGAAAGAAAAAATTTGTAGCTCTCATTTTTTAAAAAATATGGTATGTAGTTCTAACTTGACACCATACACCTAGTCGATAGAATTGAGATATCCAATATGTTACTATGCCAGTAATTGTAGCTTTAAACTTTAAAATTTATTGTGGAAAGAAAAAATTTTTAGCTGTCGTTTTTTAAGGAAAAATGGTATGTAGTGCTAACTTGACACCATACAACTAGTCAATAGAATTGAGATATCCAATATGATACTATGCCATTTATTTGTAGCTTTTAACTTTAAAATCTGTTGTGAAAAGAAAAAATTTGTAGCTTTCGTTTTTCTGGAAAAAATTGAGTTGACCCTTTTTCGAACAAAATTTAGTATGTAGTGCTAACTTGACACCATGTACCATTGACGACAGAATTGAGATATTGAAAAGGTTACAACGGAATAACTGTAGCTTTTTTCTTGTAAATTTGTAACATACTGGATATCTCCATTCTATCGACTAGGTGTATGGTGTCAAGTTAGCACTACATACCATTTTTTCTTAAAAAACGAGAGCTACAAATTTTTTCTTTCCACAACAAATTTACAATAAAAACACCACAATTAATGCCGTTGTAACCTTTTCAATATCTCAATTCTATCGACTAGGTGTGTGGTGTAAAGTTAGCACTACATACCATATTTTTTAAAAATGAGAGCTACAAATTTTTTGTTTCCACAACAAATTTACAACAAAAACACCAAAATTACTGCCGTACTTAACTTTTCCAATGTCGAAAAGTGTAGTGCTAACTTGACACACGTAAAATATTTAGAGGTTGCTCAAAGTTAGTAAATTTTTATTTTTAGTTGCGTTCCCCAACTTTTCTGGGTTAAAACTTGTAAAACTGTCAAGAAGTAAAAGAAGTCAGAGAACCGAGTACGGGAACGCTTTTTGGCAAATTCTTGCAACATCTTGCGTTTTTATTACCTCCCTTTTATTAGCTCGGGATGTAACTATGCAATATTGATGCGCCTAAAAGAAGCAGCGATTTCTATTCTCAAGTTACATACCTGATGACGGTACGAATGGAAATTATAATAGCGAGGTTTTAGTTTTTTTAACTATAATTTTATTTCTATCAGTTGATTGACTGAGGGCAGATATGTATGTACATGCATATCGTCGTTTAAAGTACAAAACCGCGTATCGTCATTCTGCAAAACCGCGTAGCTGACATTGGCTGCCAAAAACTGGATTTGCTCACACAAGCTCTTGGCTCAATCCTTAGCCGTTCGTCCTGAAATATACTAGCCAGAAATGCGATTGCTTTATAAAAAAGGAACCATTTTGAAATATGAGTGTTTTTACGCTCCAGAAAATAATTTTTACAACTTCACATACGCGGTTTTGCATTTTGTTGATACGCGGTTTTGCACTTTAAACGACGATATTTATATGTATGTATGTAGCGTGGCTGGTTGATACACCCGTCAGCATGGGTAAGTGGTTCAGTTGGTTTTGATATCATTGGACTCTAGGTGTCGCATATACTAAATACATACATAGTATGTATGTCCATAGACAGGTATGGATGTACATACAAATACACATATCGAGCCCTAGCCGCCAAAAAGGCGTAAGCGACAAAAAGTAAAATTTTCAGTAGGCGTTATTTTTCTTATTAACACGGCAAATACTATATATACTAACGTGAAGGTTAACGAACAACTAAAGATTAATGTTAGGTATATACTAGTGGTTTGTTTTTTGCCCATCTCTAATGAAACAGGTGATTTTGTCGCATACACCCATTTTGTCGTCACCAAAAAGGGCTACTGCACGCAATTGCGGCGGTTAAGCCAAAATATATATAAAACGAAACACATTTTTTGCATTAACAAAAACCATTGGATGCCTTTAGCTCATTTATTTTATTCTTGTTAAATATTAAGAAACAACTCTTCAACACAAATACACACGATATTAATTAAAATGCCTTATCGATGTAAAACCTAATGGCGATTTCGTTTGTTCCAACAAAATGTTGTTCTTCCATGGTGCAACATATGTTTGGTGTTATGCTAAACCCTGTGAAAGTGCATATTTTGCCTATTTATCCTGTCGGGCTAACGCATTTCATAATATTGTCATTTTAAGCAACCTTCTGCTTTTCTCCCCTGACAAAGTTTCAAAGGGCAGAGGATGAGCCTGTTTTGCGTTATTGGAGTGGAACATTTTAAGAAACGAGCACGGAAGTTTGCTCTTCAACTAAATTTTCAGAAGAATCGGTGTCGCAGTATTCCAGCAAACACAGTCTCTAACGTTAGAGAAATTTGGATTTCTACATAAGATAACTAGAGTAATTCTCTAATCGTTCACGAGTCGATGACAATGTTAGAGAACTACATTAGAATTCGATTCGAGAATGATTAGAGAAACAACGCAATTTCCTTATCGGTTATCTTTGGAACCGTAAACAGTCCGATTTTTTCTTTTTTTTTCAAATATTGTACGTATTGGTGATTATGGGTATTCAGTATATCTGTCAGTTGCTTCTGACACTAATTCTTATAATGTCCAAGCATTTTGTGTTTAATATTTTGGTCCTTCTGTCGAAAGATTTTCCACGAATTGTAAAACAGTTTTCAATACTAAATCAAGGAAAAGTACCAAAAACATAAGTTTTCATTTGTTTATTTCGGCTGATAAAGTTCAGAACGGTAGAAAATAAATTAGTTTAACAGAATACGTTCCAAGTTACTAAAAAAGTTGTTTAGAATTCCTATTAAGTCGTAATGAAATGTGCCGCAAATGCTAAGTGTAACGTAGCCAGTGAAAAACTAAAAAAGTTGTTTTTCGGATACTTAAGAATCCTTTACAAAGGGATATTTAACATGTTCTCTTAGTATTGTCGATATCCTACGTATGCCAAATGGAAAAAAAAGAAATGGTAGCTGACTTCATTGCACAACTACCTAATAAATAAGTGTAATGAGGCCAGTGTTTTTCTTTTTATTAAATTTTTTATTGACTTGATAACTATTCTCATTCTCATTTTAGCAATAAATAAATAAGACATATTTAAGAAAGTGGTTGGGTGGACAATTTCGAATTGAGTATTATACTACTAAATTTCGATAGCTATTATATTTAAATAAAGCGAAGCTAACATTTGTAAAATATTCTTTGAAATCTTTATCTCTAAAGATTTTGATTATATATGTAATTGCCTGGAATTGAATGAAATTTTTTGCAACGTGTAAAACTGATACAGTAACTGCTCCTTTCACGTGATTGTATTCCTATCACTACAATTTTATAGAATATGATACAAGTTTACACCAAACTATGAAGAGTTTATTTTGTTAAAATCGTCTATGCGAGAATCTATAGAACTGCGATAAATGCATTAAGATTTTGGTATTTAAGATTAACGAAGATGTAGAAACCACCGTATCAGTTTTGAAATTGTCTTGGATGGTATTAAAAAGAAAACACAGACCACAATTTTTAAGGATAATCGAGTTATATTTTTTTCCTTTTTGGTTGTTGTTGTTTCCGACAGGGTGGGTGTATGATGTATTATGAAACGAATTTCCGTCATCCCTTGTCAAATTGGGTTTGGAGACAAACCGGTTTCGGCGTTGTGCCATCTTCAGTGTCATAAATACGAGCAACCAACAAAAATTATGCAGAACGAAAAATTACACTGAAGATGGCACAACGCCGAAACCGGTTTGTCTCCAAACCAAATTTGACAAGGGATGACGGAAATTCGTTCCATAATACATTATATTTTTTTATCCTTCTATAGATTCCCAATTTTAGCTCAATTTTAGCTTGTTTATGACGACATAATAGGAACGCGAAGAAAAAATGAAAAGGCAAAGCCTTTTGGTTAAACCTTGTAGAAGCGAATCGTACGTGTAACGTGACCAGTGTTTTGTGTAACGTTACCAGTGCCCAAATTATATGACCAAAAACTATTAATTTTACATAGACATAGATTTGACCATGCCTACGACCAATGCGTACGAATATTACGCTGCCACACCTTCTGATAGATGGCGCAGGGATCAAGAGCTGTCCTAAAAAATCTTACTTGTGGTCAGATATGCTTCCTGTCAGTGGCGGACACAGGATTTTATTTGGGGAGGGGCGATTGGGATCGACTTGTCGAATAACGTTAAATTACAGGCATCTAACTTGATTCACAGCGGAGTGACTGAGAGACTAATCGAAGCTATATGACCTACAAGCATTAAACCTTTTTGAACACTTATTTTTTTCACGCATATAGAGGTTCTAGTAATTTTTATGAAGTCGCAATTAAAAATGCTTTGGATATAATTTTACTTTAAGTAAGTTTCATGTTGTGAATTTGGCGCAAGGTCCATTTACAGAGTCCCATGTAATAAAACAATTATACTATTTGTAAAAAAGCACAAGATTAAAAGTTATTATCTGGGTTTATTAAAGCAGTATATATTTGTGTATATTACATAAATACTTATTTTTTTCTTATAATGTTTGTCAAACGAGGGATGCAATTAAGTAACTAAACAACTTATTCGGAATTTTGATTATAATAACTTAAATTGCAAACTTAGTTTTGAGCTTTCCTTTTAGGAATCTTTGTATTATCCGATCAGTGTCAATTTCAATATTTAAGGGCCAGTTTCAGTGGCAGTTTAAACTTAGACTACGTAAACTGAATTTAAAAGGACTGACATTTGATTGGCTAATCTTAGTTTAAAGCAGCCAGCTCGGGCGTTTAAACTAAGTTTAAAACCGTACACTAAAAAACTGGCCCTAAGTGTACGTGTAAAAGTGCTAGACCTATCAGTCTTTTTTCATTCATGGTACTATGGAACCATGTTTTTAACCGGCGAAGGGTAACTTATTTCTGAAGTAGCGTTACTAGCTAGAAGTGTAGTCAGATTGCGGAGAAGTTTGTTAATCAACGGAAATCATATTCGTCGTCCCATTTACCAAGAACTTCTGCTGTTGATTTTAGGTATGGCTTTTCGCTTACCTCATTTGTTCATCGCTCAGACCACACTTTATACTCTCCTTCCAAACTGATAGCGTCTATTTGTAGCGTATTATATTCCCTAATTTTATATGTATGGAAGTAATAGTTCAACTCAAAAATGTTTATGTAATGTATATTTCGGCAATCTTTCTCGGAGATAGGAAGGACCTACAGTTTTACACCGACTCCGAACGGCGATTTTATTTTTATGAGAGTACACCCGGAGATTTGCCTTTCTTGTATATCTTTTTGCGATGTTGCTTTGAAATTATCGGTAATAAAATCCGCGAAGTCTGTTTTGCCTTTTCACGTTGGATAAGAAAGCAAATCGAGTGGGTCTGGCGGTAAACGAGGACCAGACGAAGTATCTCCTGTCATCAAACAAACAGTCAGCACACTCGCGGCTTGGCACGCACGTCCCTGTTGACAGTTATAATTTCGAAAAAGTACAGTATTTCGTTTACTTGAGAACCAGCATTAACATCAATAATAATGCCAGCATTGAAATCCAACGCAGAATCACTCTTACCAACAAGTGCTACTTTGGACTGAGTAGGCAATTCAGAAGTAAATTCCTCTCTCGACATATGAAAACCACACCCTCTAAGTCACTCATCATGGCAGTGCTGGTGAATGGCGCAAAATCATGGACAATAGCAACATTCGATGAGGCGACTCATGGAGTGTTCGGGAGAAAGATTTTCGCAGACGATGGAATGATGAGCTGTATGTAAAAAAACGGACATAGTTCAGCGAATTAAAATATAGCTTGGTCCAGTCGTGCGAATGAACACTGACGATCCAGATTTGAACGCGTTTAACCCGAAACCCGCTGGTGGTAGCAGAGGAAGTGCGAAACCCCCACTGCGATGGGAAGACCAAGTGGAGAAGGATTTGATTTCACTTGGCATTTCCAATTGGCGTCAGTTGGCACAGAAGAGAAACAACTGGCGTGCTTTGTTGAGCTCGGCCAAAATCGCTTAGGCGGTCACAGCGCCAAGTAAGAAGAAAAATGTGATCACTCCTTTCGTATGCTGGCAGACTTTAAAACCGTCATCCGCATAAAGGACACCATATTGGTGGCAAGTAAAATAAAAAAGCGTATGAAAAAATTTTTCCAATTTCGACAACTGAGCGATACTAGTATAAGTATGGAATTTTTTTTGCTTTATAAGTTAATATATAAGTGGTTTTCGTACGAATCGACAATTTCAAATTTTTGTATAGGAAATGATAAGAAAATTTCAAGATTTTCGATTCGTACGAAAACAAGAATACGCCCCATTATGTTTTCAAATCGAAGGTTTTTGTCGTAGTCTTCCTTCGAATAGAACCTTATTGTTTAAATGTAAGTACAAAATCCTTTGTCGATACTGAGTAATAATGCTTACCAATTAAGGAAATTTATATTTTTTTAAATTAAACTATGACATATGTTGCTATATTTTATGTATAACTAGCAGACCCGGCGAACTTCGTCCCACCCAAATTTAATTTTTGGTATTGAAACATTTTGGTCCAACATTTTCACAACCGTTTACGTTCATGATTTCAGTGACGCATTTATCTTCTAATATTACGGTTTGGTCGTTGTCAGAAGGCATATTTCCATTGCCGTTTAAATAACCTAGCAAAAGTGTATATGCATTCAAAGATACGTAACAGTTTCATTGCGTTTAAAAGGCACCCCGCCACCTTTTCAAATAGCTTGAATTTTCTCTAAGAGTATGGGATTGATTTCATGAACACTGCATATATCTGTGCAGTATCAAAAGTTCGATTTGTATGGGAGGAGCCACGACCCCTTTTCCGAGTTCTCTTCCACGAACATTTTCCGGGATATGCAGTATGGAAAATTCGGTTTGTATGGAAGGTGCCCCGCCTCTTTTTCCAATAACCACAATTTTTCTCCATGAGTATGCAACTGTTTTCATATATCTCCATACCATGTTCGAGTACTTTACCACGAACACTTCCAGAGATATGCAATATGAAAAATTCGTTTTGTATGGGGGGGCGTGGCACGCCCCCTGTGCCTAGCGGAATGAAATATACTTTACATCCGATTCTCATACCTATCATATATACACAAAAAATTGCATAGAGATCGGTCGATCCGTTTAAGAGGAGTTCGGCCACAAACACCGTGACACGGGATTTCTATATATTAGACTTAGTTTATAAAAATACAAATTTCTTAGTCTTAACGTACCTTTCGTTTCATGTAGAGCAATTCGTTTTGTGCCTTTAGCGCTTCCTTAATCTCGACCTCCTTTAGCTCATCCAGAATCTTCTGGTATTTTTCTCGATTTTCGACGTCTAACGCAACATGCAGATAGTCATGCCAATTACGTGAATCGAATCCCCAATGACATGTACGGTTTTCAACTTCCCGATGTACATGTCCGACAAATTTTTGCGGCGAGAACCAGCCTTTACACTCCAAGCACATTATGCAAGTAGGCTTAGTGTATGAGTACAAATCGGGTGTACAAATACCATCACACTTTCCAAAACAGCGGTGGTAAACTTTGAACGAAATGGCACCTTTTGGGATATCGTCATCATTGATGTAACTATTTCGATCGACACGATTTAAAAGAGCAGCACACAAACGCTCCGCATCGGTGCGTGTTATCAAACCAGATGCCTTAACATCAGGTGGCAAAATCTTCGCGGCTTTAAATTCCAACAACTGATCAGGTGTACACTGTGAACAATAGATACCGAGCTCATCGAATATGCGGTTTATTTGATCAAGTGTAAAATCGGCGAGCACATTATTAAGAAACTGTGGCAGGCACAAACGCATCTCCCCGCCCAGCGAGAAGCAGCCAATTGTTTTACCCTCCAGACGCGTTTCGTATAATACACCAGAACCCGAATCTGGTGCGGTAAATATAGGTTGTGACAATTCCGGTGGTGGAGGCGGTATGATCTTGACCGTGGTTAGGGGAGGTTGAGGTGGAACTGTTTGGGTTGGGGATTGTGTGGTTTGTGACGACATCGACAACGGAAGCGGCAGCGTTTGTGGTGGCAATGTGTCACCCAGCTCATGCGGCTCGGGCGAACTGAGCACCTCCTTTTTAATGAGTGGTACAGCGGGTGGCAATGCTGTGCCCGAATTTGGTGACTTGGAGCAGGTTGGTGATGACGACGCTATTAACGGACAGTGTGGTTTGTTACTTGCTAGGCCGTTAGGTGGTAGAATCCCGGCCGAGTGGTGACCAGCGCAAAGATTGCGAGCACCCGCAATGTTAAGGTCGGTACTGCTGCCGCCGCTGCCACTTACACCAGTTAAAGTGGCGTCAAGCGGACAGTTGGAGCCGGTTGGGCAGCCGGCGGCGGTCAGCGCATGGCCAGGTCCTTGCAAGCTTTTTGGTGCACTTGTCTGATATTTCTTCAGCACTGTGTGTATATTTGGCGTAACGTATTCAGTCATTTTTTCTTTAAACGTTTATCGGCCACTGCCTTCTACCGAAGGTGGTGGAGTGGGTAGGGCGGCAGTCCTTAGCTCGCTAACCAAAATTCGTAAAAATCAATGGCGAATACAGTTGAAGCAGCGGCGAGGCAGGTGAGATCAAATGGAATTGAATGTTGCATATGCGAACGCGCCCTGGTTTCAGCTTCATTCGAAATAAGATGCAACACCAGCGGAACCAAGTAATAACACCGCAATAACTTACATATGTATAATGCTTTAATAGAATGCTTTTAGCGGAAGCTAGTTTAATTGCACCTTATATTTTCTTACACATTTACACTTTTCACACTTGTATAATTTGTGTTGATCTATTATTTTCTTCACAATATGGCACGTTATCCATTCCATTCACACACAATATTTGATTTTTTTATTCGTTTTATTTTAATATTTTCTAGCGCTTAGAGTGCTCTTATGTTAGATTTTTCAATTTGAAAATTTTAATTTGCACTTCTATTTGGTTGCAGCTTCAATTATTTTCGCGCACAATTCCGACGGCATTTTTGTACTCGCGTGACACATACAACGCCAAGATCTCTCCATTTCCGCTCTTCCGCCTGCTGGCCATTCGTTTTACTCGTTTCGTTTTATTTGCTTTGCGCACTTCGCGCACAGCCCGGTTTTGGCAGCGACGGAATTTCAAAAGCAGCACCGACTACAAATAAAAACAAAGAATTAAAAAGCTGTGCAGTTATTTTTAAACTCACAGGCACAGCAAAAATTAGAAAAATTTCATTAATTCTCATGTTTTATTTTGATTTTTCATTTTGCTTTGAGCTACTTTTCACATAATTTAGCCTATCAATTCGAATATAGATAATACGAGTTAACTAGAAGTTGCACATACATACATACATTGTATATAAATATTGATCACTTTTTATTGATGATTCTTCTCTTCCACTAATCAAAACTCTCAAATGCGTACAATTTTCGACAAACTTTTAAAGAAAATAAATCATTGCATTGCATTTTCGCAAACACTGCAAATTCACATCACTGCTAAATTCACTGTTCGCTTGGCCGATACTTCCGTGGGGCTTGCAGGCGCATCTCCAAATGTGTGAGTATGGATGTATGCGTAAATTGTATCTATGCGTATATATATTTGAATGTACATATGTATGTACTTATATGAATCCGTGTATTTCAAGATAATATGCGCATGTAGAACAGCGCGCCAAACTGACGACCTCGCGACTGACCGTTCGACTGATGACCAAAATGCGGCGCTCTGAGGCCGAAATGTCAAAAATCCAACTGGATTCTGCTGCGGTTCTTCTTCTTCCGATTACTATATCGCTTCGTGCCGAGAAAAAATGGTTCTCGCACCCGACATGAGCTGCACTGTAAGTTGTTGTTATTGTTTTAGATAGTAAGCCGTCATCTGTTGGTATTAATACACTACTACTAATACAGAAACGTTAAAACGAGAGAGCGCGCCAACATGGGCACGGCGTCGAGCAGTGTTGCCAGAACTTTTTGGGCCGACCGGCTAAATTGGCAAAAAAAAGCGGCTAAAAACGGCTAAAATGTTTTAGTGAAATTTCACATAGACTCTGGCAAAAAACGGCTAAAATGTTTTAGTGAAAATCCACATGCTTTATTTAAAAAAATCGCAAGAAACGAAAGACTAGTTAACACCTGTAATTTATATCGAGTGTATATTCCTCATCATCAAATGAATCACTATTGTATATATCACCTGAATTCATTAATTTTAAGAGATCGTCATATACAGTAAAATTATGGCAGCATTTTTTCTTCACGTTTTAAACCGTATCTTATATATAAAATAGCGTTTAACGTTTTAACGCACATTGGATTTCTTTGCTTAGTTTTTATTATATTCATTGAACTAAATATTCGCTCTACTTCTGCATTACTTATAGGCAAAACAAGAAAGCTAAAAACTAGGTTGCAAAGGTCAGCAAAAGTTTTTCTCCTAGGGCATTTCGAAATTGATAAACTTCGGCCCAAAATTTTACAGTTGAGTCTAAATTACTCCAGGTATGTAACGTTAACCGTTGCCATAGCATCTCTATGGATGTTATTTCGTCGGCATTATATTTGTGTTTTTGTTGAACAAATACTTTTGGTTTAATTACTCTTAATGCATTTCCAACCGAAAAAAGTCAATTTTTTTAGTGTGGCAATATTTGTAGGAAGGCGTTGGCGTGATTCCTTTATTGAAGTGATAATAAAATAGCGACCATTTTCTCGAATTATTTTCTCGGCTTCGCGGTCAAAAGCGTTTGTGCTTACTTTTGTTTTTAAATACTCTTCAAAACTGTGATAAAACTGAGGAAATGGAGCAAGGTATGGTTCCAACGGGGAGCATATAGGATCAAATGTGTCCGCGCTAATAACCACTAGGGAGCATAGATGCGAAAGTAAAACATTGACTTCATTAAAAATCTTCATTGGGTCTGCATTATTGCTTTCGAACAACTTGTTTACTTTTTGCACCTGAAAATTAGGCAAATAGTAAAATCGGCTAAAAACGGCTAACTTTTTTTTACAAACCGGCTAACAAATCGGCTGCCGGCTAGATCGAATTTTCTCCGGCTAGTTGCTATCAAAACCGGCTAAATCTAGCCGGAAAACGGCTAAAATGGCAACGCTGGCGTCGAGTGGCCCCAAAGAGCGCAGCTGCAAATACTGCGACTGCGACCTGCGATGCTGTGAGACCACCACGTAATTTAGACGTTGGTGTGGTTGTGACAAGTAGCTTTGGCCGTTGCCGTAGTGCTGACTGGCGCGTGTTTTGCTCTCCCAGTTCGATTTTCATTCGCTTCGGTTCTTCTTCTTCTTCCGCTTCAGTTTTTGCTTTGTGTAGTTGTTGGTATAGTAGTTGCCTTTTTTATATTTGCTGATTAGAAAATACACTAAAAAGTGTATTGGAGACGCAGAGGCAGACTTTTGTCTCGGCTGTGTGTCGTCGCGACTCCCTAGTATCGACACCGCATTCAGCTCAGTTATGAAGGGTGCGGCGCCAAAGGGGCAAGGCAGCGACGGCACGACAACTACTTACAACTGAGACGGCCCAGTCGCTATCTGAAATCCTCACCTCCCCTTGACTTGCGACGCCTGCTAACAGGGTTAAGTTCCAAAAACTTTTGTTGTAATTGTTTTTGTTTTCTGCTTTTATTTACTTATTGTCGCAGTTGTTTTTATTTCCGTCAGTCTATACGTCTGCCAGTCGTATAGAATCTTGCCAAGTTTTGGTTTGTCGTCTACTTTACTTGATTCATCCACTTTTTCGCAAAAACTTGCGTATCTTATTTTCTTAAGCACTTTTTTCGTCACTTTTGTCACAGTATTTATGTACGTATGTAGTGGTATTTATCTACTTGCGTATGCATATTTTCTATAGCACTGCACTTTCCACGATTCGTCGACCATATTATTTTTCATCATCTTCCACTATTTTATTGCACTTGGCATTTTCGCAAACTATCTTTTGATAAATTGATACGAAAAATCGCTTTTCTATTTCATATTTTAAACTCTTTTTTACATCTTAATCATGTGCCACTATATGCACTCGTAATCACTTTAATTAAATTCACTTTGCTAATGTCGCTTTATCATTATTTGGGTGTTCGCGTTTATGAAATATTCGTTGGTCTTTTAAGTATTTTTGCGAAATACGCCGCGCACACCACCTTCTTTCACGAAAGCAGCAGAACAACAGCGTGACAGCGTTATCGGTGACAGCAACGGTAGCGGCAACGTCAAACGGCAAATGCACCAACGACTACAACCAACATCGCTAAGTATCTCAGTGATGCCAGACATTCTCTGTTAAATATCCCACGGAAATGGGGAAAAAATCCCTCAATTACCCACATCTTGAAAATTTATCCCACAAAATCCCCAACGAATTTAAACATATACATGTTTCAGTAGTAAAGAAGTAAAATTCATATAAAATAATAATAATAGTTTGGCGCTTACACATATGTGCTTTTCCTCCAATTTGCGGCGGTTCCCTTGATGTTGTCACACAAACGGGAGGGACCTACAGTTTTACGCCGACTCCGAATGGCGAGTGTATTTTTATGAGAAGCTGTTTTTCATGGCAGGAATACACTCGGAGGTTTGCCATTGCCTGTCGAGGGCCGACCGCTGTTAAGAAAAAACCCCTTTTTCTGCTTTTTTTTCACTCATTCATTTTTTTGCTCACTCACTAAGGGCCTAAAAGAATTTTTTGGTGACTTTAAAATTGAAGCACATTCATGTGCTATTTAACATTTCATCAGATAATTTGTTCCGCTTTTTACATGAAACACCAGTTACAACTGAAAGGATTCTTTCTTACTCAGCGCTTCAATTGGTTAACGTAAGAAAATTTTCGAAATTGTCCTTATACTTTTTAACAATTATATACCATTTCACTCCACATCACATCTTCAGAACGATTAATTACGTAAGAATGTCGAATATTCTTGAATTTTGATCAATTATGCAACAATAACTGCGTCAAAAGAAAATCCCTTATTTATATGAAGTGTCCCTTTTTTCCCTTCTAATAATTTTTGATGCAAAATATCCCTCAAATAGGGAAATTACCCACAATCTGGCATCACTGAAGTATCTCGCAGATATGTATTGTATTGTATGCAAAGTTCATACAAGTTCTCTACATTGGGTGCCGCCGCCATCATACTCAAACTAGTTGCTGCATGAAATCGGTTCGAACACAACCAGAGAATTTATATGAGATTTTCATTCACATTTTTTTATAAAACGACAATGCCCCACCAAGTACTATATATGTACATTAGGGTGGTCCAAAATAAGTAAAGTTCGGGGGGGAAAAGTATACCCCTTATTTTATTTTGAATTCAAAAAATTATTTAGTGTTCGCTTAAAGAGCTCAAGGTTTTCCATGTATTTTATATGAGAAAAAAAAACTAATTTTCGTAGAAATGGTATAGAATTATTGAAAATCATTACTTTTCTATCGGGAAACTCCCAATTTTTTATTTAACTATTTTTTAATACTAACGATTTTTTTACTGGTCCCCGCATTGTATTTTCCGGGGTTTTAGGCAACCCTATAAAATATAGTTATCATGAAAAAATTATTAAATAAAGAATTGGATATTATTGTTGTGAATCTCATCAAGGGAAACAGAGTTTTCCGATCGAAAAATATTGATTTTTGATGAGGATGTGCCGGCTCTCTAGCCGTTTTTCTGCTTTCCGATGTGAATCTCATCAAGGGAAACAGAGTTTTCCGATCGAAAAATATTGATTTTTGATGGGGATGTGCCGGCTCTCGAGCCGTTTTTCTGCTTTCCGAATATCCGGCCCAATACTGCCTGAAATCCGACCGGATTTCGATTGCAGAAGATTAAATTTAAAAATCTAGTTATTTTTTTTTTTTTGTATTTTTATAATCAAATTACATAAATAGTATCAAATTTGTTATTTAAGTTAAAATATTTTACATTTTTCATTATAAAAAGAACCATTTCCGAATTATCGGCAACAACCTATTTTTATTTTCAACATAAATGCTACCCGATGTACTCTTTCTTAGTTCACTGAGTACTGAGTTACGTATAGGATAGTTCACCTCGAAAGAGTAGATAATCTGGTCATAAGTATGTCGCTAAACAAACAAAAAACAGCAGCCCACCGGATATCCGATCGGATATCCGAATCCGGCTCCTATTTTTTACATGGTATCCGGAATCCGGTTAGCCTGCAAAATCTCTATCCGGCACAACCGTAATTTTTAAGAATTCTATACCATTTATACGAAAAGTTGCTTCTCCCCAATTTAAAATATGTACTTGGAAAACTTTGAGCGCTTTCAGCGACCTCTAAAAATTTTTTGATTTCAAAATAAAAAAATATTGGTATATTTTTTTGGTAAAAAAACAATCCTAGGGGATGAGATCACAAAAATTTCGACTTTACTTTTCACATGCCTTTTTGGACCACCCTAATGTACATAAATTACAAATTATTTTCCAAATAATGTTAAGGGCTTATTTATAAAAAACATAAATTTTTGGCAAAGTGCTTATATTTTGCAGTATTATATTTGCATCGTCATAAAAAAGAATAAGTTGAAAAACAAGTAAGAAAGTCTAAGTTCGGGCGGATCCGATAATTAAATACCCGGCGCAAGTATTCGATATATATTTTTCAACTTTCCGAAAACTACCGCTACCTGGGCCCAATTGCACCAATGACTTATCACTTATCACTTTACTACTTTTGGATAAGCCTTTTTATTGAAAAGTAAAATTGATAAGTGTTGCACTTTTTACTTATCATAAAAAACTTATCAAATTATCAAAAAATGAATACTGACAAGTTTTTTTGATAAGTCGATTTGATAACCATTGCACAGCCAATTTCTTTTGCTTTTCAAATAGAGAACTTTTCCAATACTGTGCTTAGCTAAAATGATTACCGTTTCTCAATGGAAAACGAAAGCTTAGCAAACGCATGTGCGATTTGATAAAGATTTTGAATTTATCATTTTTTTACTATGTCGCGCGCACAATGCAAAGCCAATAAATTGGCTGCCTTAAAAATTATTAAGGAAAAAAGTAATTCCGTCTTGACTATCATATGTATGTAAATAACTATACTTTTCTACATTTAAGGATTATTTATTTGGATCTTTCCAAAATAATTCAGTAACAAAAACACATAAACCACATTGCATTCATTGAATGACTTATGTACCGGTTAACAAATTGGTACTCAGTAGCCTTAGGAGCGTTTATATTTATCATAGTTCCATCAATGCACCCTGTGACTTAAGAAAATCCAATATTTTTCGTAAATTCCGGCCAACAAATAGTTTCATCCATCAATTTGTTAATCACGGCATTTGCCACTCGATGGATTACTGTACATACCGCTAATATGTGAACCCCATGCATTTGACGAATTCCATGATATTGGCTACCTAATTAGTGCACAGTCGATAGTAATTGCCGTAGCGGACTTAAGCCATTATTACGCTCACTGTTATATTGTAGGTCCGCTCCAATTTTAAATAAAATTTATTCAATTTGGCTACAAGATGACCGAAATTTGTCTACTAAATACATCAATATCTAAACTGTAGCTGATTTTTTATTTCATGACACGCCTTTTATTATTTTATAAATTTCATAGTTCGAATCGAAGCATTTTTTGTGTCAATATTTTATCGAATCACGTGTTAGAGCTTAATTTTTAGATTGTTAAGGTATAATTGTATTATCCTTTTACAATAAATAAGTAAATTAATTCATTCAGGCTGAATAAATGTAACTTATCGCTTGTATGATAGGTAAAATTACTTTTAGCAAAATAATGCTAAAGTTAGCAAAATGAAGGATGATAAGTGATAAATAAAAATTTTTGGTGCAACGAAATGCTAATAAATTTTGATCATTTGCATAACTTATCACTTATCCGCTAAACCCTTTTCGCTTAGCATTTCAAATTTTGGTGCAACGTTTATCTATGTCTGTGAGTGATATTTTACTTATCAATACTCATTTGAGTGACTTTTTCTTATCATGTTGGTGAAACACAAAACTTTGCGCAAGTTCGTTAATTTGCTAAAATGCCCTGTTTTACCCCTATTTTAAACATCTTCGATAGAACGGTCCGTTAGACATAACTTATATAGTCATATGTGGGCGGTATCACGTCTATTTTCCAAAATTCCATATTAATGTTACTTATTTTTAATGGGATGTTGTTAGTATCAATTTTGAGTAAATTAGCGTCCTTAAATTTCGAAATATCGAAGTTTCAAGAATTTCTGACATTACTGTTATACGAAAAGTGGCCGTAATTTTAGTCCGATTTCAATAATTTTCAACGTTTTGGTTTTATGTGGCAAGCACAATAACTATACCAAGTTTAGTACAAATTGGTTCAACGATTACCGAGATACATATATGTGATCATAAGTGAGCGGTACCACGCCCATTTTCCAAAATTTTATCATAAACGTATTCCTTGGAAAAAGTTATTGCAAGTATCAATTTTGAATAAATTACACTGGTTTACAAAAAAAAAAGCTTATGCATATTAAACCAGACCTATATATCCCTAAGTTATTCGACACGCTGAATACGAATCCGAAGTCCGTTAGTCTCCACCACGTCAGGTTCGTGGTCTGTTGAAGGTCAAGTAGCGAAAAATTCATTGAATAAACCTGAAAATTCATATACATAAGGTTTTACATTCGCTGAACCCGAATCCGAGGTCCGCTAACCTCCATAATGTCAGCTTCGAGGTCATTTGAAGGTCAAATAGGACATAAAATGTATTCAATAAAAATTAATAAAAAAAAATTGTTTTTGTTGTCACTGAAACCAAGTATGATTACCCTTCCCTTGATTCCTCAAGGTCATCCCAAGGTCAAATTCCGATGAATTTTATTGAATTTTCAGGTTTATTCAATGAATTTTTCCCTACTTGACCTTCAAATGACCACGAACCTGACGTGATGGACGCTAACGGACCTGGGATTCGCATTCAGCATGTCGAATAACATAGGGATATATAGGTTTGGTTTAATATGCATACACTTTTTTTTTTGTAAACCTGTGTTATCTTAAGTATTTACTGATTTATCGAAGATTTCGTATTTCTCTAAATCGGAAGCCGATTATGAAATTTCGAATGCGCCTAATTTCGATCCCTGAGAGCTCAGTGTTTGCTCAGGAGTGCGAACCAAAATGCTTCCATCTTAGCCTCGCGAAGGTTGGACAGTCTAAAAGAAAGTGTGGATATGATTCTACTTCATCTTCCTCTTGACAGTTGATACAAAAGGATCAGTTGAAATTCCTAGTCTCACCCCATAAATACCAATAGCACAATGGCCTGTCAGAACCCCCATCACTAGCCCTTGAGATGCAACGTGTTTTAAAGTGCCCTATAAAAACATTTGCTGCAGCAGAGAAAGGTCTTCTTTTTCTTTTTTAAGTCACAAAATCGTGCTGCGACTATTCTGTCTGCTATATCCGCAGGCACCGCGCTCAACATATGTATGTTAAGCGCCAGTGTAGGTGTGATTCTTAATGCTCCGCTAATTCCTGCTTTACAAGTGTAGCCTTCTCTAGTGAGTGTCTCCAGCCAAGGGCTCCTTAAAACAATATAGGCTTATATATGGTTTTCTAGAGCTAATGAATTAATTTGGGCGAGAGAACCCACCTTTTACCGATAGCTCCCCTACAGCAGTACAAGGCAACCGACACCTTTCCTACCCTTTCCTCAATCAAAGGCTTCTACGACAGCCGCCGTTGATCGCCCACCTAGTTACCTGGTTCAGGTAACCTTAAGCCAGATCAAAAAGGGTGTATAGAAGTCGTCCCTTAACCAAAAGCTCCACATCATCTACATAGGCGATCACCCGACAGCCTACTTTTTCCAGTTTCTCTAGAAGGTCGTTTACAACCGCAGTCCAGAGCAGGGGAGAGAGAACACCACCTTGTGGAATGCTCCTGTTGACTCTGCACCGAGTGCAGATGCTCCCCCTCTCTGCCGCGACAGTTCTGTCACGAAGTAAGCTTATAACGTTGGTTTCAACCCCCAGAATATAAATATACTTGACTATTGCCTATGGAGTGACGTTATTGAAGGCCACCTCGACATCGAAGAAGGCCCCTACTGCATAGTCTTCATGTGTGAAGGCTCTCTCCTCTGACCACTTTACCAATATGTGTAGGACGGTACACACCGATCTTTTCATGCAATAAGCATATTGAGCTCTTGAAAGATAGTCACGAGGAATCGGTCCCCGGAGAACCTAATGGTTTGAACGAATTTATCGCCCAGGCCATGTGACGATCGTCCTGAAGATCGGAAAACTATAGGACCTGGTTAGGACTTGAAAACATTTAGTTATATCATGCGTTAAAAAGTGCGATAGCGATCCGAAAATTGTCCCTAACCGGTTACAGAATCTCCCTGCTGAAGTACAAAATATTGCCAAGAAGTACATTTGACAGTACTTCGAAGTACGAAGTACAAGAGCGAAAAAAAAGTACTGTACTTCCGAAAGAAGTACAGTTGGTCACATTAGTTATACGGGAAGTGGGTGTAATTTTAGTCCGATTAGAATAATTTTCAATGAATTTCTTCCTTGTACCAAGATTATTAAGTGCACCGAGTTTGGTAGAAATTGATTAATAAGTGAACCGAGATAGACATTTGTGGTCATAAGGGGGCGGCGCACTATGGATCGAGCTAGTACAAAGGCTGATCATAAATAAATTTTTGAAAAGTTGTAAATAACATAAGTGTTTGGTATCATTCTTTACGGAATAAAGCGTGCTTTAATGATCTAATGAGTTTTCGTGTGTTTTAATTAATGAAATAAAGTAAAAATTGCTGAAGAAGTTGACATATTCAAATTGTTGAACGCAGTAATTTTCAAATCCACAGTTTAGGCATTTTTTCCTAGCACGGGCCTAAATATTAAGAGATACGGACTTGAGTTACATGTTATATTCAGATTTAAAATTAGCTATAAATATTTTATTCTCCTTTTCGTTGTTGGTGTTTCCGACAGGGTAGGAGTGTGATGTAATGTGGAACGCTTTTCCGTCATCGCTTGTCAACCAAAATTAATAAAACAAAACTTTTGTTTCGTTTTTTACATTTTCGATGAGGGATTCGAAGGTTTTCTCCGCTTCGCTATGTTTTGAATTTGAATGCATTTAAAGGACGAAAAATCCACCTACTACACGGAAAAAAAAAGTTGCGCAAGTTTACGCCATTTGAAGTTATGATGTTTTAAGTGACAATACGTGAGAATACTGGATTTCAGCCGATACTAGTATCACTGGACTTTTAACCCTATAAATCAGTGCAAAATTTATGTGTACACTGGGATTTTTTTTGTAATTTAAATTAAGCTAAAAAGTACAAATTTATTTTTATTGTACGATTAGTGAATGAAAATTGTTAGCAATGGGAGCGACCTAGTGGCTGAAAAGTCCCAATATTTAGTGGGAGGAATCCTTGCACATATTTACAACATATTGCAAGCTCAAATTTTACATTTTTGTTCGTATCATTGGGATACTCCTCGCATATAAAAGTTCCATTTTAAAGCACCATTGAAGCAATATGCAATAAAATTTAAGAAGGGCACCTTAAATGAAGGGTGGACAGGAGATAAGAGTTTCTCCAACATTAATTTGTAATTTTATTTTATTGTTTGCGCGAAGTTTACCGGGCATTTATTGGCATTTTCCGTCAAAGTCGCGAAATTTATTTTTTCTGCAATCCGACGTTGGAAAAATATCTGCAATCCTATCAATTTTACGCGGTGTCGTGCTCCCATGGATCTGCATTGATTCAGTTTGGAAATCAATCATTTTCTATATCCCCCTTAAACATTTATATTTTACAAAATTTATTTATAATTTACAAAAAGTTTTGATGGCAAGTTACAAAATGGCGTTGCAAGTAATATTTCGTCATTCGTTTAATAATTACAAAGCACAACATACACTAGGTACGCTTGTACGCTCGCGCTTCCACACTTTAATGAACGTCATGTTTTTTTTCAATAAATTTCGTTTTCATTTTCAGTAAATACGAATGTTAAATCAATTTATAATATAAATTTTCTTTCAGTGCTGACATATTTTTTATTATTTTTTTATTCTATAATTGTTTGCGTAAATTTGTACATTTTACTGGAGTGCCTTAGCTTCATATTCGAGTGCGTTTGCTTTGCCCTTCCATATGAAACTCAGGCACTTTCATATAAATTGTGTTTATATGTCAGGGCATACGGGAGGGCGATACATTTTTTTTTATATTTAAAGTGTTATGGCCTTATTCATAAAAAATAAAGTAG
>NW_023459492.1:0-18287 GCF_013731165.1 Rhagoletis pomonella | reverse complement strand
TATTAGCTTTGTCCGGTCGACCGGTCGAAGGTTCAGACTGAAGGCGAAATATCGACCAAAATAAAACCAAAAAGTAAATAAAACAGAAAAACACTTAATGTTTTATTTAACATACGGCCTATAGCTAAAAAATAATTATTAAATTATACTAAACGGCCAATAAGCAACACAAAATATTTTAGTTCCTTTATCACGTCAGCAATATAAAATATAATAAATTTGTTTGCAACTGCCACCTAACAAAGCGGCGTTAAATTTAATATAAGCGGCGTAAGTCTTTTCGATCAATTGTTTAGGCAAAGCCCAACACGTTGAGTTCAGGTAGCGTAAAAAATTTTCCGCTGGAAAAAATGGCGGAAAGTTGCCAACTGTTGGGCTGAGCGTAACTACTCAACTGTGCGTTTCTAAGACAAACAGCCAACGGTTACCCAACAGCTACGTCTTATGAACGCGCCCATTTTCGTTCCATTATTGATCATGCATTAACCCATTGGTGACCCAGTTTTTTGTAATGTCTTATGTTCCCAGTAGATAATTTCAGGCCGCTGTGGCAAGCAGTTCGCGCTTCCACTCCGCAACGCCTGGGTTCAAACACTGGTCAAAGCAACATCGCGGAAATATAGAAAAAAGGTTTTTTCTTAAAAGCGGTCGTCCCTCGGCAGCCAATGGCAAACGTCCGAGTGTAATTCTGCCATGAAAAAAGGCTTTTCATAAAAATACAATCGCCGTTCGGAGTTGGCGTAAAACTGTAGGTCCCTCCGCTTTGTGTGACAACATCAAGGCGCACGCCACAAATCGGAGGAGAAGCTCGGCCAGACACTAACATATGTGTAAGCGCCAATCTATTATTATTATTATTATTAGATAATTTCAGGAATTAAAAGCCCTTCCTAAAGGCCTTGCTGAGAGTCAAGAGGCCTTCCACTCTACATTCCTTTCTCCTCACTTTTTTGTATGTAGTGGCACAAATTGAAGGGCTCCTTCTTTCGCCACCCATAGAAGGCGTACTTCAGAAGACCTTTGAAGGAATTCTTTTTAAGTTGCTTCTTTAATTTATAAAAATCATAGGTACATCTTCGAAGTATGTATTTGCTTAAGGTTTATATCAAATATGTGTTATTGCAACTTAAAAGCATTATTGAAATTCATTTGTAATGCTAAATAATATAAATTTATGCATTCGCGTAAATTGTAAATGGATAAGCCCCTTTAGAAGGCATGCAAGGAAGCACTTTTTTCAGCCCTTCTTGGGTAGGCCTCTTAGAATGGCTTCACTTAAGAAGGCCTACCTAAATTATCTTCTGGGTTAAGTTAATTTGATGTTATTATTTTACTAATTATGAATAATTTAACCCATTTATGACTTTGACTTAACGCATTGATGACCATATTTTAACCCATCAGTGGCCAATTTTTTTATTGAGTCTTTCCCCAGCTAATTTTATTAAAAGTAGGTAAGTTTAGGTTACAATATAATCAGGAGGAACAAGTCCTTTCGTTTCGAGGATAGCTTTATCAATGAATTCGCAATACTTAGAACTAAGTTAAAAACGATAGAATGTAATAACATAATAATGTAATTTTTTGCAACCACTAGGAAAAAGCATGAAACAGGGGTAGTCATTTATATAGACAGTTAGATAGTAAAAGATAGGAAATAGATACAAAATTGTACGTTTCAATGTAAAACATAATAGGATATGTGCATAGTCAAAATCAAGTTGAAAGTAAAAATAAGTTCAACTCTCTGACAACATTTTTTAAGAAAAATATGTAAAAAACGTCGGAATTGTTTTTATATATGCCCCATTATGTTTAAGTTTTAAAGAGATTTACTAATTAAGCACACAAAATATCGATTTTTTTTATATATTTTTATTTTCACCGAAAAAAAATGGGCAAAAATCAACGATATGTCTTAGCTACTCCAAACTGGCACCTTAATGTACTAAAATTGAATGGGCTGCAAAAATATTTACTCAAAATCTTTTTTAAATATCTAATTAAAAACGTCTATATTTTTACAAGGTTTGAAACTTGTTTTTTTCGGTTTTTTTTAAGGAATAAATAAACTATATTTTTATAAAAAAAAAATAATTAAAATTGGATAATAATAAACAAATAGTCAAAACTTGTCAATATGTGGGTGTCTTATAGTTATGATAAGCACTATATAATGAAAACTGCGACACTTATTCCTCACAGTCGGAATCTAAATCCCACCCAAGCCTCCTTGAATTAATATTATTCGCTTCAGGTCCTACTAACTCATTTCCTTCAGCAAAGAAAGATCTTCGGTTTGTGACCACTAGCAACAAGCGGCAGCAAGTAATCAGTGGATCTGATGAAACTAACAATCTATTAAAAACGTCGCCTATATTGTCAGCGCGACTCGTTTTCCTACAATAGATCTATCTTAAGTTTTTAAAGTCCTCGTTCGAATTAAATGCGCTTCTTACTTAAGATTTTAAAAATAATGAACAGTTTAAGTTCGTAATGAAACAAAATCAAACTTAACCAGAAATATATGTTTTTGTGCTTAATTAAAATCAATTTGAAATTTTTAAAACCCGTTTATTTAAAAATGCGCAAAGTGCTTTTGTTTTTAACTAAGATTCTTGATAAGGAAGGAACATACTTCATTGCAGTACTATCAAATTGAAAAGCACTTTGCGCGTTAAAAAAATGATTTTGAAAATTACACTCGCAAAAAAGAGGTTAGTTTAAATTTTTTTAACATAATTTTTTAAAGCACGTAATTCCAAAAAAACACCAAAAAAATAAAGAAACTTCATTTTAAGTAATGGAAAAAATATCGAAATATAATACCGCTTTTTTACAGTAACAATTTGAATTGCACATTTGAATTTCTCAGTTTTGAAAGAAAATATTTTGTTAAAATTTGTCAAGTCCCAGCCTAAAACCGGTAGAAAACTGAAACTTAACCCCAAATGTAGAATTTAATGGGGAATAAACCTTCGTTTTTATTTTTCCAAAAAAAGCCTTTTTAAAAATTGAGATTAGAGCACGCTCGGCCCAGTCTACGGCGGCGGTTCTTACGGTGGTTTTATCGCTTAAAACGTAATAATTGAAATAACTTTTATAATTTGTGTGACTTGAGTAAGTATTTTCTTCAATTTATTATTTTGTATTACACATCGTAATTAGTTTAGCCTAACTTAAGATATGGACACGTACTATAATTGACTCTCTCACGAAATTCGTATGGCTTCCCTACAAGAATTGTGTGATGGAAACTAACACATTCTCATTTACCTTACTAACACATTTACAAACTTTGCGCTGGTTAAAAAGAGACAACTAAATAATGCCATAAGTCGGAGGAAGACGGAACACAAATGTTTACATCAGATTTTTCACACTGCCCTTTAGAATTTGATAGAAACTTGTAGGCAGCCAGTGACAGAAATCTCTATCAGTCTTGCCACTCAAATGATTTGTCAAATGATAATCACTGTTCTTGTAGGGTTAATGATCGTAAAAATATTAACATTTCCGAATAAAAATTAAACGATTGCCAAACGGTAACATTGCATGTCAGAGCAGGACCTTACTCATTATATATACCTGCCCTAGCCTTAGGGCGGGGTCAATGATGGAGGCTTACCAACCACATAAAGGTTTAGACTGAAGCAAAGTGGCTGTACCGGATTTCCCAAAGAGGTCGACTAAACAAAATTAGGTACTGACTAAACCAGAGGCTTCGTACAAGCTGTATACCTCACCAGAGACTGCTTAGATCTTCTAACTGTTTTGGTCTTCCTGTTTTTGTATTTGAGCACCAACTAAATGCATTAATTAAAAGGATAATCCGTTGATGTCCAATTGGATATTAAAAATGTCGGATTGCGGAAAAATAGAAATAGAAAATTATAAAAAGTCAATATCTTCCTGCGTGGAAGTTCCCTAAACTGAACGGCACAGAACTCAAACCAAAAACCGCACCAAGTCCCTAGGAGTAATCCTGGACTGCAAACTGCCGTGGAGGTACAATGTGGAGGACAGAGTGAAGAAAGCGAGTAATGCCCTCTACGCATGCAAAAATATGCTAGGTGTTACTTGGGCCCTATTCCCTGCCCAAATGCATTGCTGCTACACAGCTGTAGTGAAGCCAATACTACTCTATGTCGCTCTGTGACAACGTCTCTCCCTATTGTGTACAACCGGAGAACTGAGAACAACTCCAAAGGCTGCACTGGAAAAAATTCTCAATATAACACATATTGATCTTGTGGCAAAGGGCCTTGCTACTAAGTCCGCGGGGAGACTGATTGCAACAGGGTAGATCAAGCAAAGCCACAGCTCATTAGCCAAAGGGCATGTAGCCACCACTGACTACATGGTAGCTTCCTATAATTGGGTTAAGGAGTTTCGGGTTACTAACGAAGAAAACGGATGGCATAGGGGCATGAAGCCCAACCGGAAGACATCTAATTTCTTCACAGACGGCTCAAAAATGAATGATGAAGTAGGAGCGGGAGTGTTCTGCTCAGAACTTAGTGTTCTTCTGCCCATCAAGCTGCCGGATCACTGCAGTATATTTCAGACAGAGGTTTTCGCAGTGAGAAAAGCCGCTGAGCTAGCCTACTCAATGGCTGACAACAACTATAAAGTTAACATATACAGTAAAGCCCGCTTAAGTACCTCACGAAAAATGTCAGCTTTTTGAGGTACTTAGGCGGGTTGGGTACTTAAAAGAACTCGCTTCAGTACCTCGATGCGGGTGCTTGGCGAACATAATTATTGATGTAGTTACATCTTATTGTTAACTTACATAAATAAGTTCTTGAATAAAAAATTTACATTAAATGAAGTACACTTAGGTCTCTTTTTATGCGTTTTTTTATGCGGATTTGAATTTATGCGGTTCAAACCATTTTTCCGCTGTAGCAATTTTAGTTTTCTGAGAGATTTTATTACTTTTTTTCAGTGTGTAAGAGACAGTGCTTATGATAAATAATTTTTCTCTGTATTCTTACATAATTCATGTATTTATTGTGGTATTTTTTTTTTGTTTTTGGTTTAAATACAGATAAAATTTTTTTTATTTCATCAATGTTCAGTTTTATATAGAATAATAAATGTTGAAGTTAAGAAATATTTTTTTTTTTTTGCTTAATATTGTCTCACTGTGTTTTTTATGTGATTTTTTTTTTTTAATTTTTTACATAGAGTATTTGAATTTATTATTTATTTATTTTTTGAAAATGCTGGAACGCATCCCCTGTTTTTGTATGAAAGTAAACAACTTTTTTATGGGGATTTTTTTTTATGCTGCTTTCTGAGGAACGCATGTACCGCATAAAATAAGACCTAGGTGTATACGTAATTTAAAACCAAGATCGTAGCATTATTTAAACAAGTAAGCACATAAAGAAAAACCTCCTTAAAAAAAAAAAACAGATAAAGCAATGTTATGTCATTTTCATAAGAATTAAATTAAAAAGTCATTGATTATACATATTTATACATACACACAAACAGAGTATATCTGATAGAAATTAAAACACGTGCGAGCTGCTTAACAGCCGGATTCGGATATCCGATCGGATATCCGGTAGACTGCTGCCCTTAATAAATTTCACAATATTGTTTTTTTTTGTCGGCTCGAGTTCACCTCGACCTCCGCACCGTTTCTGATGCTACAGAATTTACCACTTCGAAAACACAATTACGCACACATCTGTGCGATGCAATCGCAGTGAAAAATGGCATCTTATAAACAAACATAAAACAATCTTCATCAAATTCTTTGCTTTTGAACAATCAAGATGTTTTGTTTTCTTACGTTAATTTTTGTTTAAATTATACAGAACCCGCCTATTAACCTTTTTCGTTTCCGAACGCGAAGGTCTGCAATTTCCAATAAATAGTTGCGGCATTGTTGTAATTTTTTCGGAACAGATTCGCACCGTCAGAATCGCACATGTGTGTTGATGCCTTATATGGACCTTACATGGTCACATTGTTTGATCTAACTGTCTTCTGTGTAATTAGATGGTTTAACTTACACGCTTCAAAAAACCCATCAAATTTCAGTGTTTCGTTTTGGATGAAGTTGAAGAGAAGCTTAAGAAAGCTTTGTATTCATTTGTTAATACTAATACTAAGTCGTATACTTTTTCCTTGTTCAATTATGTGTTTTTATTTAAATTATTGTGCACAGATATGTCTGTGTAATTAGATGGTTTGACTTACACACGTCAAAAAACCCATAAAATTTCAGTTTTTGTTGAAGTTGTATCACCATCGTTTATCATTTTGATCAAACAGCACTTTACACGGTCCACAGCACATGTCAAACGACTATCAAATGCAATGTAAACCGTATAAACTTATAATTGTGTAAACTTTATAAATGAACTGTCAAAATTTGTATGGAAACTCGTTTACACATTTCTGATAAGTTTATCCAGCGATTTCACTGAATAAACCTGATAAACTGAAGCCAATGCAACTCTGTCGCAAAAGGTATGAAATTGCGAATCACTTATCAAAAGTATTTATAGAACTATTATAAAAAAAATTTACTTGATTATAGGACTAAACATTCAACAACGACAATGCTTCACTTTTGCAACATTTTGTGACCTACGTTTCAAAACTCGTTTTTTTCTGATGCCAATAAAGCTAAAAACTGGGTTGTTGATGAACTAATTCGAAATTATAAATCAGTTAGCATGGAGAAACCAGTTGAATCATATGAAAAATGCCGAACTATAGTGAAAGCTTCCATCGAAGATCGAGCTCACGAGGATATTTGGCAATGCTTTCAGGAAATCGCCAACGGCTCTGATGTTGATTCTAGTTTGGATAGCCAATCGATTGGTAGACAAGGCAGCGAACGTACATGAAACTAGAAATAGAGAAATTTTTGCAGCTACATAAGAGGTACAAGAAGATCCCTTAACTTGGTGAAAGTATAGCCGCAAAGAATTTCCAAATTTGTTTACACTGGCAATGAAGTATTTCTGCGCGCCACCTTCCTCAGTGAACTCGGAAAGAGTATTTAGTGCATCGGGTAACATTTATGTTGAAAATAGAAATAGGTTATTGCCCGATAATGCGGAAACTTTGATTACTAATTAGATACTATTAAATTGGATTACAAAAATACAAAATCTGGGTTAAATTTCTAAATTGAATCTTCTTTAATAGTTATCCGGAATCCGGCCGGATATTAGCCAGTATCCGGCCGGATAACCGGATAACCAAAAAACGGCCGGATAGGCCGGATTCCGGATATCTACCGGATACCCGGCACATCCCTACTTATTATGAGTAATAAAAAAAAATGTGTTAACGATCGAAATATTTTTTAATTTTGGAATTTCAGCATAATCCACATTGTTTGACGCAAAACTGGTGTTTGTCCCTAGGGACTGCTTTGGTCAAGCTGCCATTTCTTCAGAAGGAATGTATTTAATTGATACGACACCCTCCTTAATCATGTCTCTGATGTGATGGTGCCTAACATCAATATGTTTGGTGCGATTCCTGAATCCCTCCACTTCAGCTAATTCGATTGAGCTCATGTTGTCATAATTGATCGATATGGTATTGGTAGAACTACGATCGAGTTCATTGACAAATTGTTTTAGCCAAAGTGCTTCTCTTACTGCAGCTGACATCGACAAATATTCTGCTTCAGTTGTCGATAAAGCCACAGTTGGCTGACGCTTGCTATGCCAAGTCACTATGGCATTCGATAATTTAAAGATGTATCTGGTACACGACCTTCTCTTGTCAACATCTGAGGCATAATCAGCATCGCAAAAACCATATATATCTGAGCCGCTTTCTTTGGAATAACGTAACTTCAAATCAGCAGTCCCTTTTAGGTATCGAAAAATTCGCTTTACTACTGTCCAGTGGGTTAATTGTAAGTACTATTAAAACGACTTACGTCGTTTACAGCGAGCGCAATATCTGGTCGTGTGGCTTGTGACAAAGATAGCAAGCATCCAACTGCTTCTTGATAGGGTATACGCTTGAGTTCGCTCTCTGTGGAATTTTTGTTCGAACAAAAATCCTTCGAATGTTTGACATTTGGATCACTCAGAGTGGATATAGGTTTACAATTTTTCATTTGAAACCCTTTAAGTACTTCTTTAATGTACGCAGACTGGTCCAATTCAATATAATCGACCGTTTGGTTTATACGAAATCCGACACAATGCGTTACGGGGCCCATGTCTTTCCTTTGAATATTGTATTTAGATCTGACTTAATTTTGTTAAGTACCAATGAATCGCGCCAAAAAATAAGTATATCATCTGCATATATTGCGATAATTACTTCTAGATGATTATTGTTAAAAACACAAGGATCGAGCTTGGACTCAGTGCTGCAACCAACTTATGATTCCACTGCCTGCCTGCTTGTTTTAAGCCGTACATTGCGCGATTTAACTTTCCCACTCTGTTTCTGCCGTCGCTGAATCCTTCAGGTTGTTCAATGAAAATTTCTTCATCTAAATCGCCTTGAAGAAAGGCGGTAACTGCGCCCATTTGGTCGACTTTTAACCCCTTTTTTATTGCTAGTGCAATTAACAAACGAATGGTCGCGTAGCGAACGACAGGTGAAAAAGTTTCAACATAGTCTAAACCATATATTTGGGCACAGCCCTTGGCCACAAATCGGGCCTTTTAACGCAAAACATTTCCCTGATCGTCACGTTTGGTTTTAAATACCCATTTACCTTTTATTGGTTTGCGATCTCTAGGCAGCTCGACTAACGTTCAAGTATTGTTTTCTTTGTGCAACTGAATTTCGTCCTCCATAGCTCGTTTCCAGTCAATGTGATTTTTATTGTTTAATGCCTCTTTGGCTGTGAGTGGATCAGAAGGAAGTTTGTTTGTATAGGCAACATGTGAAACATACCCTTCAAAGACTTTCTTCTTCGGCTCACGAGACGACTTTCTGGTTGATTGAATTGAAGGTTCAGCTTTTGGCTCGTAGCCCGGACTCCAATTCTTAACGTTACTCTTTGTAATAGCCGCTCCACGTTGTGCATCATCGTTGTCGGACGGCTCAGCAATATATAGGTCATTTGAAAGATTGAACTTATTATTCCTCACTGAACCAATTGAAATAATGTCTCGATCCAACTTACTATCGGGTTGTTGGTTTACATCACATTCACTCGACGTCGTGCTCAACCTCCTCACTTTATTTGAATCAACAACCGCAGTATCTATGGATATTTCTATATTCGAAGTTGGCAGGCGCTCATGAAAAATTACATCACGGCTAATAGTCAGGTTCTTAGTTTTCGGGTCAATGCAGCGAAAACCTTTTTTATCGCTATCGAAACCCACAAATATCAATTTTTGTGACTTTGCATTCCATTTTGAGCGACGTTGCTTTGGTACATGTACCATAACGGGTGATCCAAAAATTCGTATATTGGAAATGTCTACTTTTACGCCTGACCAAACTTCTTCAGGCGTCTTGTTCACTAATTCCGAGCAAACCGATCAATTGATAATGTAAGCGGCTATTGCACACGCTTCAGCCCAGAATGAATTGTCTAATTCTGCATCGATGATCATGCACCTAGCTTTTTCAACAATGGTGTGATTCATGCGCTCGGCGATACCATTCTGTTGAGGTGTGTACGCATTCCTCACCTGATGCTGAATACCATTCATCTTGAAAACCCGAATAAATTGCTTGGAACAGTATTCAGTTCCGCCATCTGTGCGTAGTATTTTTATTTTTCGTTCAGCTTGGTTTTCAACGTACGCTTTGAAATCCACGAATGCATCTATAGCTTCTGATTTTTGCTTCAAAAAATACAAGAAAACTTTTCTACTATAATCATCGATGAAGGTGATAAAGTATTTCGCTCCACCGATGGAGGGCGTTTCCATTGGCCCAACCATATCTGAGTGAACAATTTCCAACATGCTTTCAGTTTCAGTGCTGCTCATCTTAAATGATTTTCTCGTTTGCTTTCCTTTAGCGCATACTTGAGAATTTACGAGACTAGTTTTGTCGTCAAAGTGCATGCCCGATACGATTCCATTTTTCATTTGTATCAAGCTTTGACAATTTATGTGACCTAACCTACGATGCCAGGTTGTTATTGAATTTTCTATACTTTTGGCTAATAACGACGATTAAGATACGAATTTGTATACCCCATCTTTTGGCTTACAATGTGCATACGGAACGCCTTGTCTATCATAAATTGTGCACCCATTCATTTCAAATACGACTTTGTTGCCTGCTTCTACCATTCGGTAAACAGATAATAAATTTGCAGATAAATCGGGTATATGAAGTACATTGTTTACTTTTACTTCATCTGATTTAAGCTTTAATTTCGTATCACCTACGCACTTTACTGCCATTTCGCATCGTTAGCAGTAATTATTTCGACTATTGCAGAAGGTTTGCAATTACTTAAAAGGTTAATGGTGGGGGTCATATGACTGGATGCTCCGCTATCTACAAACCATTCCCTTACTGGATTTTTCGTTGCAAGGTTCGCCGAAAAAGCTCGTTTTGCTGAATGGGTCGACTTTTCTTTCGACTTAACTGGGCAGTCAATTGCCTTATGATTTTTACCCCCACACGAATAACACTTGATGTTACGATTTACCTGGTTTTTTGATGGTTTGTGTTTATTTCTAGATAAAAATGCGCTATCCGATTGCTGCGAAGGTTTAAATTCTAAATCTAGCAGCTTTGCTTTAACTTCATCTGAGGATGGGTTTGATTGTCGGCCTTCGTGGCATAAACTGTTCAGGTAGGCCAAGACAGTATATGCCTGCGAGCCAACGATCATCAACTTCCCAACCAACAGAATTTAATTTGTAGTACAAAGATGTTATAGATTCAATATACGATTGCATTGAATCACAATTTTCCAATCGGACCGTCCCAAATTTAATCAGCAGGCTTACGGTTCGCAGAAATCCGCGATCTTCAAACAACTGCTGCAATTTCGTCCACATTTCTAATGCGGTCTTGCATGCTCGAATGTGGACATACATAACTTTTTCAACGGACAGCACTATCGTTGCTTTCGCGGCGCTCAGCTTGTTTTCATCTGTTTCTACGGCAAGACCCTTCGATTCCAACAGATTTTCCATGGCAAAAGCCCAGTCGTGATAGTTATCTGCTCCATTTAGCTTCTCTTAGATGAATTCTTGTTGTGATCTCGCCATTATGCAATTTCTTTTTGAGTTGACGCAACAAATGTGCTTCGCAACGAATGCTTGTAAAAAGGATTGATTATGGCCAATAATGCAAAACTAATAAAATTTCTTTGATTCATTTTTAACTTTTAAAAGCGAGGTGCCCATAACATGATAGAAATTAAAACACGTGCGAGCTGCTTTACAGTCTTAGAGAGAGAGCGAGTGTCAAATTATTTATTTAAGACGTCAAAATTAAGTTTAATATACATATGTATATAGTAAAGCGTTGTGTAATGTAAGTATTTTTGTTCTATGTGATTTCTTATTTCAGCAATATCATTTTGGACCAAATTCAAATGATATTGTTTGCCATTTATGTTAATTTTTTAATTTTTCAAATTTTTCAATTTAAAAAAATTCATTCCATAACAAATACCATAGAAACTTAAAATATAAGCTTAAAATTTTGCAGAATACTGAAAAAAGCATAAAAATTTCAAACTGGGTTTTCAGAAGCGTTACAATTTCTTATGAGTATACAGTTTTATGCCCCTTCAATTTTAGTGTAATAATGCGCAAGTTTCAAGTGGCTAAAAATCACCGTTGATTTTTTATAATTTTTTTGGCGAAGGTACATATGTAGCGCTGCCTCTGAAAAAAAGCACTTAAAAGGGAAATTATAAGTAAAACTTGCTGTACCCTGCCACGCTTTTCTTTGGCATATTCCTGTTACACAAGAATGATAGAATACAAGATTGCGCCGATCAGAGAGGATTTTTGAGAATAACTTTTGTGTGACGTCACACTGGTGCAATTGCGAGAGAGAAATGCCAAAACGTGAGCAAGAATGGAAGAAGAAGAAAAAATGTTGCAAGGAAAACGTAAACAAGTTGCACCAGTGTGACGTCATGCAAACAACGATTCTGTCAAATTCGTTAAGAGAGGAATAGCGGTCCGAGATCGGCGCAACCTTTGTATTCTCTCAATCGTGCCTGTTACATGGAAGATAAATGATTAACGAAACAAAGCATGCGTTTCCGATAAGTTTGATATTGCAATACTAGTGTTTAGGTACACAATATTTTTCCATTCTCTAAGTAGATATCAAGGCTATTTGGTTTGCCAACACGCAACATAGATTTGTTCATGTGAGAAGCAATCGGCATCTAAATCTAAACCATACTTGCCCAAAGGTTGACCTTGAGCATTATTGATTGCGATTCCCAAAGTCAATCGAATTGGGATTTGCCATCTTTTAAATTGAAATGGTGTATCGGTCGTAATCATGGGATTCCTTCGCCTTTAAAATCTTTGCTTTCACTACGTTGTTCATCAAATTCTTAACTGCGAGTCGCTTGCCATTGCAGAGTTTTGGCTGATTAATATTCCGCAACATGATAATTGCTACACCTATTTTCAATTTAAGAATGTAGGGTAATCCCTGGAAGATCAATCGAATTCAAAAATTCCGTTGGATAATTAACTGCTTCATTTGTTTCCACAACGGTGTTTATCGCTGTACATAAATTCTGAATTGAAAAACATTATTGAGTTGATAGACATCCTTATTCTTGCGGCAAGAATAGCTCGTTCACTGAGCCAACCGTGATTCCTATAATTAATTTGAATATCCGAAAACATTCTTACGACCAGTTCTCCTTTCGATGTTTCTAAGTTACAAAAATTATCAGGCAATAAAGTTCGTCCTAATCTCTCATTGACTGGCAGCTTTCCGTTCCCCGAGTTCAGTAATTATCGCGAGAATACCTAGGCTGATTAATCGCTCAGTAGTTGGAAACGCATATTCGTAGTCAACTGCAATGTATATATGTTGAATATTTCGGGCAAGCATTTATCTCGTCCGCTGGTGTCAATCGAGAAATTGCAGGCAATGTTTGCGTAAAATCTCCTGCGAGAAATATCAATGCATTCCCGAATGGTTGAACATTTCTACGAAAATCTCACACCGATCGATTAAGAACTTTAAGAGGTTTTTTATGTGCCATGTAATAAGTACTTTTCCCATACCGGATGTTCTGCAAATATTGCACGTGGGAGTCTCGATGATTTGTATGTTCAATGGCAGCATTAGAGCCAAATCAGAAGTGTTTCCACCTGGTAACAATGTCTCAGATGTTCCAGACAAAACGAGAGCTACGGCTATGTAATTTCATTATCGAACCGTTGACTTAATCTTATAAGGAATGTTCCCCTAGTTCCTCCTGGCGCATCCAGAAGAAGGTCAGTTATCATTTGCATCTTCTTATTTGGCGCTGTAACAGCATAAGCGATTTTAGCCGAGTTCGACAAAGCACGGCAGTCGCTTCTCTCTGTGCCAACTTACGCCAATTGGAAATGCCTGGTGAAGGTGAAGCCAAGTCCTTCTCCACTTAGTCTTTCCATTGCAGTGGGCACCTCCTTCTTCCTCTGCTACTACCAGCGGATTGCGAGTCGAATGCTTTTAGGCCTGGAACGCGATTCCCATTCGAACGACATGGCGAAGCCAGCGGAGCCGCTGTAAAGCTTATACAGCTCATCGTTCCATCGTCTGCGGTACTCATCGTCGCCAACGCGTAGGGGCCTGTAAATCTTCCGTAAGATCTTTCTCTCGAATACTCCAAGAGCCGCCTCATCAGATTTTGTCATTGTTCATTCTTCTGCGCCATATACCAGCATTGGCAGGAAGAGTGACTTAGAGAGTGTGGTTTTTGTACGTAAAGAGAAAGAACTTTACTCCCGAATTGTCTACTCAGTCCAAAGTAGCACTTGTTCACGACAGTAATTCGGCATTGGATTACGATGCCGACATCATTATCGGTGTTATTCTGGTTCCTAACTAAACGAAATTGTCTACTTTCTCGAAATTACAACTGGCAACAGTGACGTGGGTGCCAAGGCGCGAATGCTCTGACTCTTTGTTTGATGACAGGAGATACTTCGTCTTCTCCTCGTTGATCACCAAACCCAATAGCTTTGCTTCGTTATCCAACTTGGAAAAGGCAGGAGAGACTTCGAGGTTTTTGTTACCGATGATGTCGATGTCATTGGTATACGCCAGAAATTACTCGCCCTTGCAAAATTTATTTCGTGAGTGGTTCAGTTCTGCAGCTCTTATAATCTTAACATCTGCAATATGCGATCATAAATGCCCTTCTGCTCACGCTTTAATTTGAGAATGTTTAATTGGGCAATTGAAATCCAACGGAGAATCACTCTTGCCAACAAGTGCTACTTTGGGCTGAGTAGGCAATTGAGAAGTAAAGTCCTCTCTTGTCGTACAAAGATCACACTCTATAAGTCACTCATCATGCCTGTGCTGGTGTATGGCGCGGAGGCATGGACAATGAAAGCATCTGATGAGGCGGCTCTTGGAGTTTTCGAGAGAAAGATTCTGCCAAAGATTTACGGTTTTTTACGCGTTGGTGATGGCGAATATCGCAGACGATTTAACGATGAGCTGTATGAGCTTTACAACGATATAGACGTAGTGAAGCGAATTAAAATTCAGCGGCTCCGCAGGCTTGGCCATGTCGTTCGAATGGACAGAAACGCTCCTGCTCTGAAAATATTCAACGCGGGCCGCGATGCTGGTAACAGAGGAAGAGGAAGGCCTCCTCTGTGTTGGAAAGACCAGGTGGAGAAGGACTTGGCTTCACTTGGCATTTCCAATTGGCGTCAGTTAGCACAGAAGAGAAATGACTGGCGTGCTGCTTTGGAGTCAGCCAAAATCGCTAAGGCGGTTACAGCGCCAATAAAGAAGAAGAAAAGGTTTGATTGGGCATATAATAGGAGATGAGAATAATAATAATAATCATAATCTTCATAATATTATCTAGCGCAATTCAAATTGCTCTCGCTGATTTTTGGAAAAATTTTGCTAAAAACCCGAAGCAGCTCATCTAATTTAGCAAAAAATTTCTGGAAAATGTGGGTATTGTTAGGTAGATGTGTATTTCACTAAGATAGATTCTTAGATATTTGAAAGTCGGAAAAACTCAACGCTAAGTCAGGCACATTCTCTTTACTCGCAATATAGTAATTAGTAGGCTATGGTGACCGCACGTGAGATTGTTTATGATTAAAAGTTAACTATTTTATAATGTTAGGGAATGGTGACAACAATTTTAAGTTTTTGTTAAGGATTTTTTAAGTAGCGAAATTTGTGCGAATTTAGATATATATGATCACTTCGTTTGATAACATTTTCTAAATTCTTTCTTCATTTAAACTGTTGGCTTTTGGATAAGTGGAAACATAAAAAAATCTCTAGTAAAGCTTTCCCTATTGGAAATATTTCTAAATCAAGATTTCTCAAATGCTTTTAGTTTGGGAACCCATATTGTAATATTTCATTTATTTTACCAATTTAACTGTTAATGTTTTAACCTAGATATAAATATGCGTGTTCCTACAATCGGACCACGGCAATATGGAGTCTATCGATGTCAAACGTTAAGCAACTTTAATTTCTTTTAGGGGATTCCCTTAAGCTCGAAAGTGGCTCGAAAACCACGAAACCTCGAAACTTTTCCAGCCTCGAAAAACAACTGTCAAAAATTGTATGAGTGGCGATTTTCGCGTGCCTCGAAAACTTTCGAGGCAAATTAGTCGCGAAAAAAGCCTCGAAAAGTCGTTCGTAAGTTTCAGTGTTGCCTTTATATCGGAATATTCTACGAACTTACTAATTAAATAATAAAAAATTAATTAAAAAATATGTAACTATAATACTTACTAAATTAAAAGAAGTACAAAAGTACAAACCGTCACTTGGCCCAAATATTTCGAGCATCATTAAATTGTTGACTGCGTTTTGATCAATAAATTCATACAATTTACATTTTTCACTTTTTCGTGGCATTTTCAATGCTGATTTTATATGTATTTATTTCAGCTGATGCGATGTATTATACAAAAAACTCTGAATGAGCTGTCAAACTTCGGAATTTCTCCATTGTTTACGAGGCTGAAAAAAGGTACATTCCCAAAAACAGCCTCGAAAACTTTCGAGGTTTTCGAGTTTTCTGCTCTTCGCGTTTAAGGGAATCCCCTATTTGTTTTGATGGAAGAATTGGACGTCCTCGCCTTATATTTTGATTTTAAACATTTATAATTTTAAATGTCAAAACACGTCTTTTCTAAACATTTGGAGTTGAAATATTCATGAAAATAAATTTGGCCGCATAAATGGTCCAAATACCCCTATGTGCGACGTCTACATAGTTTGGTGTTGTTAAAAAAAAAAACATAAATGGTACGTTCTACAGTTTTCTCGTTTAGAAAAAAGGAACAGCAGCACTGACAGAAAAATATCAAAATTGTTGTTATACTAAAATTTAATGGGCTACAAAACTGCATACTTAATTTTTTTTTATTCTGAAAAAAAACTTGAAAATTTACGAAAGTTTGTTGCATTTTGTTTAAATATTGCTCAAGGTTTGAAATTCGAGTTTATACGGTTTCAGGTACAGAATACATTATTAAAAAATAAAATAAATCAAATAACAAAAAAATAATTTGTAAAAACTTGTCTATATGTGTTCCCGTTATAATTTGCCAATAGAGCGTAAAACAGATATAGAAAACTGGAAGTTAAAAGGTGATAAGTATATTTTTTGCAATCTTACTGAATACGCCTTGAATTTAAAGGAATTGAATAATTAAAGTTTTCAATTTAATACGTTTACATCTTTTACTAAAAATATAAGGATCATATATGTATGTGCATATTTAAATATTTCTTTATTAATCACCATGACACTAGCACAATAAAATCAGCCTTAAAAATAAATATGTACAAAATGTGTATACAGTGATTTTTGTAATATTAACAATCCACTTCATGTTAAATGTTTTTGTAAACTTTTTTTACAGCTGCCATTAAAATATGGCAGCAAAACTTAAAATTATGTTGTTTGCTACTTATGTGTATTTATTTATTTTTAGTAATTCTATTTTTAATAGTTCCACAGAAACCGCATAAATTAAAGTTTCAAACTTGCACAAAATTCACAAAAATCCATCAAACTTAAAAACATGTTCACCAAGATTCCGAACTTTTTATTCAAAATCTTTATAAGATTTTCGGGAATGCAGTTTTGTAGCCCATTCAGTTTAAATATAATAAAGTGCAACTTTCAAGTCCTTAAAATTTACCGTTGAATTTTTAGAATTTTTTTTTTTTGTGGAGGGTGTTGCGCATTTTCTTTCATATCAAATGCTTGTGAACTTTTTGGTCATACGTGCGCCTTGGCACATGCAACAATTTGTGCCCATTAACGGCAGCAAAGTTAGTGAATCACACAATCGTTACTGTAAACAAAAAATTGTTAGCTTACAACTCGACAAGTCGCATTAGTTAAAAGTTAGTGAATCGCACTACTGATTAGGCGGCTTTTGGAGTTTTCGAGAGAAAGATTTAACGATGAGATGTTTGAGCTTTACTTAGACATAGCACAGCAAATTAAAAACAGCGGCTACGCTGGCTTTGTCATGTCCTACGAATGGATAGAAACGCTCCAGCTCCATCGCGGATCGCGATGCTGGTAACAGAGGAAGAGAAAGGCCTCCTGTGCGTTGGAAAGACTAGGTCGAGAAAGTCTACGCTTCACTTGGCATTTCCAATGCGATGCTGGTAACAGAGGAAGAGAAAGGCCTCCTGTGCGTTGGAAAGACTAGGTCGAGAAAGACTTAGCTTCACTTGGCATTTCCAATTGGCGTCAGTTAGCACAGAAGAGAAACGACTGGCATGCTGTTGGGACCCGGCCAAAATTGCTTAGGCGGGTATAGCGCCAATAAAGAAGAAGGCAACCCACCTACATATAATTAAGAAATAATTATTAAATGTTCTATCTATACATAGTACAAAGGAAAGTCGAGATTCTTTGTACGCGCTATTCCCGAAAACTACTGAACGGATTTTCTATAATATACTCCGTATGGATAGGAGAGTGACCCTTGGTATTTGAAATTTCTATGGGACTGCCACCTGTTTAGAAAATTATAAGATCCGCGCAGTTCGTTGGATTACAAAGAATGAGGTGTCAAATAAAAGGGATTGGCCTCTAAATAAGCACAAATGTTTTAGTTTTTTGAGTAGAGTTGCCACCTGTCAAGAAA
>NW_023459491.1:52474-56066 GCF_013731165.1 Rhagoletis pomonella | reverse complement strand
GGACGAAATTCGAAACTGCACTTTATTTGCGGCTGGAACGCCCTAGGATCCAGTCCGCGCCTATTTTCGATTGCAAAAATTTTTTCGAGGTTGCCACTTGGGCGGCTGGAACGCCCTAGGTTCCAGTCCGCGCGTATTTATCGATTTCAAAAATTTTCGAGATTGCCACCTGAGCGGCTGGAACGCCCTAGGTTCCAGTCCGCGCCTATTTTCGATTGCAAAAGTTTTTCGATATTGCCACTTGGGCGGCTGGAACGTCATAGGTTCCAGTCCTCGCGTATTTATCGATTTCACAAATTTTCGGGATTGCCACCTGAGCGGCTGGAACGCCCTAGGTTCCAGTCCGCGCATGCGCTTTAATTGTCAGATTTCATGTTCAAGGTGCGGTCTGAAAGCACAACTTTCTAAGCCGCACTGCTCGAGCGGCTGGAACGGCCTAGGTTCCAGTCCGCGCCTACGCTTTGGTTGGTGAACATCATAGTTTAGTTCCAGTCCGCGGCTATGCTAAGAGTTGGCTTAAGCACGGCTGATACGCCGCTGTCTCTCTAGGTCCCTCAGTTCCTTCAAAATCGAAGTTAGTGTATCGCTGGTTGATGCCCATTCGCTGGTTCCTTTCACCATATAGTCGACTACTGACTGTGGCGTAAACACCCCTCCAACGGCAAGTTTAAGTTGGTTCATCTGCCGATGGAAACGGGGGCACTCAAAGAATACGTGATGGACATCTTCTTCCACGCCACTTAGACAGAAGTCGCAGTACGGGTCGTGCTCATGTTTGAATTTAAACAGGTATAACTTAAAACAGCCATGACCACTCAAGAACTGGCTCAGATAAAAATCTACTTCGCCATGCGTTCTATTAAGCCAGGAGACCAGGTTTGGTATGCATCGATAGGTCCAACGACCTTTAGTCGTACTATTCCACCTGTTTTGCCACTCCGTAACGCTGCTTTGCCGGGCTTGATGTCGGTCTAATTGAGTTAGAGTACGCCGCGTGGATGCAAGGACCGTCGATTCTCTTGCTAGTATATGTACGGGTATCATACTGCCAATTACGAAAGCTGCTTCGTCCGACACTGTTCTGAAGGCCCTGCAAACTCGGAGCGCGCATAAACGGTATGTTGAGTTGACTCCGCGGAAGTATGATGGACACTGTGCGGCGTTTGACCAAATTGGGGCCGCATACAGTATTTGGCTTTTAACCACGCTCGCTAAGAGTAAACGCCTGCGCTGTTTCGGTCCTCGCGTATTAAGCATTATTCGCGATAGTCCCGTGATCGTTGAAGCTGCTTTCTCTCTCACATAGCTCAGGTGGGCGCTGAAAGTAAGACGCTTGTCTAGCACCACTCCCAGGTATTTAATTGTGGGTTTCGTCGTGATGGTGTGGTCGCCAATTTTTAGCGCTACCTCCTCTAGTTTCTTACGACTCGAGATAAGTATTGCTTCTGTTTTTTGCTCGGCTAGCTTCAGGCCGAAGCTATTTAACCAGCTATTAATCACGCCGACTGATGATGCTACCTTTTCGCATATGACATCAAGCAGTTTCGCAGACACTACTACCGCAATGTCGTCTGCAAAATCCACTATGGATGATCCCTCAGGCAATTCGGTACTGAGAACTCCATCATACATAATGTTCCATAGCAAGGGGCCTAGTACGGATCCTTGTGGAACGCCACCTGTTATCTCAGCCCGTTGCAGGCCCTCCTCCGTTTCGTACCACAACACTCGCGAATGGAAATAACTTCGTATTAGTCTCCGAAGATAATAAGAAATGCCAATGCTCTCCAGTCTATCGAGTATTTTAGCCCAGTTGGCAGAGTTGAACGCGTTCTTTACGTCTAAGGTAACAATAACGCAGTATTCTTTTGCTCCTCCCAGCCACCGTGTACCGCTTGTTGCATCCCGTGCTAACTTGATGACTTCTGATACCGCATTCACAGTGGACTTCCCTTTTCTAAACCCGAATTGGTTTGCCGATATACCGCCTTTCTATTCGACTTCCCTGCCAAGACGTTTAGCTATAATATGCTCCAAGATTTTACCTGCTGTGTCTAGCAGACAAATAGGCCGAAAACTTGAGGGATCATCCAGAGGTTTACCCGGCTTAGGTATTAAAACCAGCTTTTTCCTCTTCCAGATTTGAGGGAAAGTTCCATTCGTGAAACACTCATTAAAAACTTGTAGGAATACGGAAGCGCACAGGTGGACTGCAAGCTTAAGAGCTATCTTGGGTACGCCATCGGGGCCAGGAGCTTTCTTTACTTCCACCTTCGATGTTGCGAGTGTGATTTCTTCTTCCGTTACAGGGTCAACAACACTCAACTGCTCGCCATCCATAGTGGACACTAACGGTCTCTGTACAGGAAATAGTGTCCCCACGACGGACTTTAGGTATGCAGCGTTTGTCGGGTTCATGTTTCTGCCTTTCAGCTTTTTTGAGACAATTTTGTAAGCCGAGCCCCAAGGATTCCGTTCAGCATCATCGCAGAGCTAGCGCTGTGTGCTAGCGCGTTTGCAACTATCTGTGGCGTATGTAACTGCACAGCGGTGAATTCAGCGGATGCTGACGTCTCACAATTTTTGTGGCAGGATATCGATGGTGACTATTTCAAGTGGCCGGCGAGTGGGGTCCTTTTATTCACATATACATAGGTATATGTGTAAGTGCAGGCGACCTGAAAGTGAAAAATATCTCTTACTTAGCAAATTGTTTTGGGTGGTCGTTGACTAGTCGTCACTATCATGTTAATTTGCCTTTTGTCTACATACGCACATATGTCGATTTGGGGCATAATAATATGTGTTGCTTACCTCCAGTTCCAAAGATAGCACTACGTTGTGGCTCTGCGGTCACCGGTACCGCAACAATCCGGTAAAACGACACAGTTATCACCATTAACTGGGAATTCTGTATAAAATATACACACTTAAGACACTTTTCCTTTATTTTATTTTTTTATTTTTTTTGATAAGTACAAAAACGTTCGCACTGCAAAACCACTGATTATCACCACGCTAGCACCGTAACTTTTGTATCTGACCCGTTCGTCACCAACCGGGTCTTTTTATACCTTTATGCCAGGCTAACTGACTCGATCCGTGTTATATAGTTATGTTCTTACATATGTATAAAGAAAACTAAAAAGAAAAACCGCTGTTTGGAACAATCACACACCCACACTCCCTTAACTTTATTTTACTGGCCCGATCGAACTTTCACTGGGCATTATGTAATTAAAGTTGTGGTTTGATCAGCTATGTTCGATGCGACACTTATGCACTCACACAGTTACACTCGGTTAACATAGATGTTTGATTGGACTACCTATGTTCGATTCCACAATTACACACCTACATACTTTGTTAACATTGACGTCTGACCACTTATGTTTAGTCTACTTCCCACGCACGCACACTCGCACATTAGACGTATCTGGCAAACCGCTGGCGCTACAGGCTCGGACCCGCCGATGGTGCCTGCATCATGGAGCGTATCCGTAAGAAGATTCCTACCGCGGCTGGTTGCAAGGTCTTGTTTCTGCCTAACGTGTGGCCTCGACCCACGACTTAACGCCGGACTTCAACTGCT
>NW_023459491.1:49911-52374 GCF_013731165.1 Rhagoletis pomonella | reverse complement strand
AAATAATAAATAGCATAAGTACACTTGTAAGTAAGATATAGCGCAGTAGTGGCTAGTTAGTATTAGGATATATCCCTAGATTTTCTTAAACAAATAGAGGAGGAATTAATAAACTGGTTCATTGTGAAGTAACGATCAGAAAAGTAGGCCACAGAGGTAAATATGGAGCGCTAAGCTCAAGTTTTTGGTGTGGGTGTTGCTCTTGTGCAACAGCGGGGAAGTGGGAGTGTGTCGACGGAACGACAACTGACCTAGAAATGACGGACAGCTAGATAGACGGACTAATGTCAGGCTTAGGGGGCGTTGTAAGTTAAGTGAGGAGTCACGACAACGCCCAAGGCTTCGCGTGTAGTTCACGTTGAAGAAGGGGGGGATGACTCCACCTGACAGGACGGGACTGGACCATTTCTCTATAGTGCTCTCTCTCTCTTTTCCTTCTTTTTCTTTGTTATTTATGATCATCCGCACTGGTATTTCTCCATATCACCAGGCACGATTAACTTTTTGTTTGTGTAGCAACTACCATGGCAGGCGGATATGACACCCCCCCAACCGACGGGCTAGCTTGGGATGCAAGCGTGCCTGCATGCCGCCTCGCCGGGTGCAAATATGCAGCTACATTACAAGGCTATGTGGCCCTTCTGACCGCATTTCCAGCATGAACTGCTTCTGCGCGCTCTCGGACGCGGCAGATAATCCAACCTACTCGCAGCTTCCCCTTTTCAATAAGAGCCCGTCCTGGCAGTTCGTCGATTTCCACCACAGCCATACTTTTATTATTATTATTATTATTATTATTGTTATTACTATTATTATTGGTTTATAAAACATATTCTGACAAACATATTCTGAGCGTTCAGAATATATGAGTCTGAAAGGAGTCCTAGGTGGGTAAGAAATATGAGCTTCAAAAACAAAAAATGTGTGACTCTTATATGAATATTTTAGGAGTTATAAATGATCGAAGTTAGGAGCCAGCACTTTGTGGCTATATGAAAACAATAAAGATTCGAAATTTATATCTAAACTTGTTTATACAGAAATTGAAAATATTTAGAAAACAAAAAATATACAAAATTTAGCTGCAGCTGCTGCTATTAAATGTATGTTGGAATGTTTATATGAACTGAGGCATGTATACATACATGTGTATAGTATTCGAAGTTCAAAAAGAGTTGAAAAATAAGGCCAATATGGCTCAAACGACAACATAAAATAAGAGTCCGAGTGAAGTTATTTATGAGGGCTATAAGACACATTTAAGAGCCTCGAAAAAACTCTGAAACGATTCATATATGAGGCCAAAAATTGCTTTAAAAAGATTCCAAAATTAGACGTTTATGAAGCCAATAAGAGTCCAATATGACTCATTTGGAGGCTCATTTGATGTATGAATTTAAGCTCATATATTTCGACCTTCGGAGGAAGGAAAACACACTAATTTCGGGCTCTTAAATGAGCTCATTATGAGCGTAAAGGCTCCGAAATGGGACTCCTTAAAGACTCATTTATGACTCCAAAGGTATATTTCATTGATATGTACATATCTCTCGCTCATAGGGAAAGCACTTATTGAATTTTGTTTTTCGTTTTGCGCATGCATTTTCGTTTTACTTTAAAATTTCAATACTTCACACAAATTAAAAAAGCGTTTTTCTCGATAAGTTAATGCTGAAACCACACGTCTTATTTCCTTTTAAATAAATTTCTTTTACTTCCGCAAATTAGAAATTCGCTAGAAATGTAAATACATAATTAATTCCAAATGTCAATTCTTGACTAAAGGGAATGCTTCGAACTATATCCTCTTAATTCACAGAACATGCTTTTCATGTGAGCGTTTTCAAAATATCTAATTAATTTGTATGTACAAAATCCCATAGTGATACACGAAACACAAAGAAATTTAAATAAATCAGTTTCTACCTACCGATTATCTTTTGACTTACGGATTCTTAGAAACACACCACTCTTGTAAAACACAAAACTCCGCGATAAACGTTTAACCTCGTACGTATCTATGTTGAAGACCGTTTTCAATGTGTACGAACGACACTAATTACTATTTCAATATCAATAACGAAAAATAAACACTGGCATATGTTGATGCCGTTGCAAAGCAAAATTGTATTCAAAAGAATTTGGTGCAAAGTAAATTTTGTTTGCAAAAATTGGTATATCTTTTTTGTCCACATTCCAGTTTTGATAAAATATAGCCTATGTTACGTCCGAGGTCACACTCTAGATACCAGTTAAAGCCCCATGAAAATCCATTCAGTAGTTCCGGAGATTAGTGAGTTCAAACAGAAAAACAATCTACGGTTTTATTATAGTATAGATAGATTGATAAAAATTTTTATTTTCTTGGTCTTTTTTTGTAGCTTTTTGTAGCATTTAGCACTTAGATGTGGCTCTTTTCGGCCTCGGCTTTGCCCACCCCTGCTATATACATTTTCATACAAG
>NW_023459491.1:43837-49811 GCF_013731165.1 Rhagoletis pomonella | reverse complement strand
TTCGGCCTCGGCTTTGCCCACCCCTGCTATATACATTTTCATACAAGGCAGGATTAAACAGTACTAAAAATATGCTGCCGAAACACAACAGCAAACAACAGCTGAGCTGAGAAGCAATGACATGCTATAACAGTATGTTTGAGATGGAATGACATCGCATAGCAATGCATGAAATTTTTGAAAATGACATTTTAATAGATACGCTGTGAAGAAGTTAAGAAAATGTTTAAATTTATATTTTGTTACCTACTTCACCGATTAGAAATCTGCAAACTATAGCTTTCATGAGCATGAAATGGCATTATAACCTTGTCCCTGGCTGAAATGGTTTTACAGATGGTTCGAGCCCCTCCCCCCTGCCCCTACGTAGCGACGCCCTTGCCTAGATTGACTAAATCTCACACTGCGCGGCGTCGGATTCCTTTTAGAGTCACAAAGCCGTCGAAAAGCCTGTCGGCGTAAAGCTCTATTCTGTATATCGACCCCTTTGCGCGAAATTATCATATGCTCATTTTTTTCAAAATTGACTTTTTGATGCAAATTTGTTCTACATCCCATATCGCATATTCTTCTTATTTGGCGCTGTAACCGCCTAAGTCATTTTTGTCTAGTTGCACAAAGCACGCCAGTCGTTTCTCTTCCGCGCCAACTGACGCCAATTGTAAATGCCAAGTGAAGCCAAGTCCTTCCCTAGTTGGTCTTTTAAACACAGTGGGGACCTTCCTTTTCCGCTGCTACCACCAGCGGGTTCCGAGTTGAATACTTTCGTCGGAGTCCATTCGAACGACACACAGTGGGGTAATTGACCCTGAAAGTGGAGATCAATTCATACGTACATTTACTTTAAAATATTTTGATGTATTTGTATAACCGCACCAAATGAAGTAAAAAAAGACATATCCGAAAATAGTTTAGTGGGATTTTTTTTAATGTAGGTTTTTATGGCGTTACCAAAGAGCGAGAAAAGTTAAAATTTAGTTGTTGCTCCCATAAATAATGTTTATTCTTAATGATAATTTATTAAAATCCTAATCATCATTAAATACAAGTTAAACACCACTTCTATCATTATAATAATTATCCTCATCATTATCTTCATTACTATTTTCATCATCAACCTCACCCACATCATCTCTTTTTTAGGTAATTTTTTATATGATAATGAATACGAGTTTTACAAATTTTCTTTTCAACAATTATCTACATGTTTTTGTTAAGCCTAGAAGTAATTTAGAATATATAACCTTTAATAAAAATAAACATCATCTTCGCTTGCGTCGTTGTCATCACTATCAACATCTTCATCATCGCTATAAGGCCGAGGCCATTCAACGAGCGGCAAAGCGGCTTAATTAAAATATAGGAAATACTATTGAAGTGGCCATGCTCTGAGTGGCTGAGCGGCATTTTTGTATGGCCCCGCTCAGCCGCTTGCCGCTTTGCCGCTCATTGCGTGGCCTCGACCTAAGGCTGCATAATTAACGACTGTTGAGCTTCTTTCGGCAAATCCTGCAATTTGTTTCTTGGTAGTTTTCTCATACTTGATACAACTGGGTCAGAGCTAATCAAAAGTCTATTGAATATATCTTCATTCGTCTTTTTTCTGTTGCACTTGCGAAAAAAGTGTTCTCTGTAGCTTTTAAAATCTTTGTTTCGCGCCTCTAGAGCTTCTTCTGACAATTGACCGATAGGTAACAAAGTGTGGGATGTTATACCTGGCCCATGGATGAAATATTTGTGGAGTGTTGGGGGCATTTTATACTATGCGTAACATTTAACAAATATTTCGCTTTACAGTGAAACACGCTTAAGTAGCCCCTCCCCGGAACGAAAATTAATTTGAAAATCTTAAAAATTAATTAAGTATAAGTGGCAAGCTATATCGTTTTGATTTTGTTCCAAAATGATAGATATGTCCAACACAGTATGTGTGTATAAATATGTATAATCGATGACTTTAAAGAATTGAATTCTTGTAAAAATTACATAACATTGCTTTATCGATTTTTTTTATAAAGTTTTTGTGTATGTGTTTAAATGATGCTACGATCCTGGTTTTAAACTACGTACACTTCATGAAATGTTCATGTTTTATTCAAGGACTTTTTTATATAAGCTATCAAGAAGAGGATGGTTCCGTGCGCAGAATTGGAAAACTTTTGACTGCCATTCACCTGGGAGTGGCCAGAAGCGATTCTTGTGCGTACGGTTCAAATCGCAGCTCACAACGTCCGTATATTTATATCCACGTATCCTCTGGGTAGGCAATGAAAAAATCTAAAAAGCCTCGGATGAGGCCCCCTTTTCTGCTGACGAACACGGCAAACGTATAAACGACTATGATTTAAGGGTATGCACCTGGAATATCCGGACCCTTAATGGGGAAGGTGCCTCTGCCCGGCTGGTCGATGTCCTCGGGAAGACACAGGCTGGCATCACCGCTATCCAAGAAATGCGATGGACGGGGCAAAGAAAAGTAAGCGTGAAGCCTTGCTACGTCTACTACAGTTGCCACGTAAAGGAGCGCAAATTCGGTGTTGGATTCGTGGTAGGAGAAAGACTTCGTCGCCGAGTACTGGCGTTCACCCCGGTGAACGAACGTCTAGCCACAATCCGCATAAAAGCTAGATTCTTCAACATCTCGCCCATCAGCGCCCATGCCCCGACAGAAGAGAAGGATGAGGCGTCCAAGGATCTCTTCTGTGAGCGCTTGGAACGTACATATGAGCGCTGCCCCCAACACGATGTCAAAATCGTGCTTGGCGAATTTAATGCCAAGGTGGGCAAGGAAGGGATCTTTGCCGCCACTGTCGGAAAATTCAGCCTCCACGACGAAACGTCCGTTAACGGACTGAGGCTGATCGACTTCGCCAGGGCCCGAAACATGGTAATATGTAGTACTAGGTTCCAGCATAAGAACATCCACCAAGCTACATGGCTGTCTCCAGATCGAAAAACGAAAAACCAAATCGATCATGTTGTGATAGACGAAACGCATGCTTCAAGCGTTTTAGACGTACGTACACTCCGAGGGCCAAGCATCGACTCAGACCACTATCTTGTTGTAGCCAAGATACGCACCCGCCTCAGTGCAGAAAAAAATGTGCGCCCAACAATGCAAGGAAAGCTTAACGTCGAAACGCTGCTATCACAACAGACGGCCAATTTGTTCGCCACTCGACTCACACACCTGCTCTCTGAGAGCACTCTTCATCCGACATACGCGAGCAGTGGAACCACATTTCCCGATCATTAAGTACCGCCGCCGAAGATGTAGTTGGATTTCAGCAAGCCCGAAAGAACAACTGGCACGATGAGGAATGTTAAGAAGCCGCAGAGAAAAGAGATGCCGCCTATAGGGCCACACTGCGATCGGGTGCAACGCGAGCCATGTGGGACCGTTATAGGGAACTGAAGAAGGAAGCGAGACGTATTTGCCGCAATAAGAAGAGAGAGGCCGAAATACGTGAGTGCGAAGAACTTGAGATGCTGCCCGACAGGAAGAACGCCTGAAAATTCTACCAGAGGGTTAGGCGACTTACGGAAGGTTTCAAGACCGGGGCGAACTCCTGTAAGAACAACAGTGGCGACCTAGTGACCGATGTCCAGAATATACTTAAATTGTGGAGGGAACACTTTTTCAACCTACTGAATGGTATCAGCGCTGAAAGTAGTGAAGAAGACGAACCCGAGTCGCCAGTCGATGATGATGGATTAGCTGTCCCACCGCCTGACTATGACGAGGTACGAATAGCGATTACGCGGCTGAAAAACAACAAAGCTGCTGGAGCTGACGGCCTGCCAGCCGAGCTATTCAAGTACGGTGGCGAGGAGCTGATGAGGTGCATGCATCAGCTCATATGCAGAATATGGTCAGATGAACGCATGCCCGACGACTGGAATTTAAGTGTGCTCTGTCCAATCCACAAGAAAGGCGACCCCGCCGTACGCGCCAACTACCGCGGAATCAGCCTTCTAATCATAGGTTATAAGGTCTTATCGAGTGTATTGTGCGAAAGACTGAAGCCCACCGTCAACGAGCTGATTGGACCTTATCAGTGTGGCTTTAGGCCTGGAATATCCACCATAGATCAGGTATTCACAATACGCCAAATTTTGGGAAAGACCGGCGAGAATAGGATCGACACACACCATCTATTTGTCGATTTCAAAGCCGCTTTCGACAGCACGAAGATAAGTTGCCTTTATGCCGCGATGTCTAAATGTGGTATCCCCGCGAGACTAATACGGCTGTGTAAAATGACGTTGAGCAATATCACCAGCTCCGTCAGAATAGGGGATGACCTCTCCGAGCCATTTGATACCAAATGAGGTTTCAGACAAGGGGACTTCCTTTCGTGTGATTTCTTTAATCTGATGTTGGAGAAGAGAATAAGAGCCGCAGAACTGAACCGCTCAGGCACAATACTTTACAAGAGCGTACAATTGCTGGCGTATGCCGACGACATCGATATTATCGGTAAAAACAAGGGCTACGTCTGTTCTGCCTTCTCGGGATTGGATAGAGAAGCAAAGCGAATGGGTCTGGTGGTGAACAAGGACAAAACGAAGTATCTCCTGTCATCACACAAACAGTCAGAGCATACGCGTCTTGGCAACCACGTCACTGTTGACAGTTACAAGTTTGAAAAAGTAGACGACTTCGTTTATTTGGGAACCAGCATTACCACCGATAATAATGTCAACCTTGAAATCCAACGGAGAATCACTCTTGCCAAAGAGGGCTACTTTGGACTGAGTAGGCAATTGAGAAGTAAAGTCCTCTCTCATCGTACAAAGATCACACTCTATAAGTCACTCATCATGCCTGTGCTGGTGTATGGCGCGGAGGCATGGACAATGAAAGCATCTGATGAGGCGGCTCTTGGAGTTTTCGAGAGAAAGATTCTGCGAAAAATTTACGGATCTTTACGCGTTGGTGATGGCGAATATCGCAGACGATTTAACGATGAGCTGTATGAGCATTACAACGATATAGACATAGTGCAGCGAATTAAAATTCAGCGGCTCCGCTGGGTTGGCCATGTCGTTCGAATGAACAGAAACGCTCCTGCTCTGAAAATATTCAACGCGGGCCGCGATGCTGGTAATAGAGGAAGAGGAAGGCCTCCTCTGCGTTGGAAAGACCAGGTGGAGAAGGACTTGGCTTCACTTGGCATTTGCAATTGGGTTCAGTTAGCACAGAAGAGAAATGACTGGGAAATTTGGAGCCAAATATAGTAAAACTGCGCTTTAGTTTTTTTCTCTGGCGTCAGGATTTTTTTAAAAGGACTTCGAAATTTCTAGAATATGATTGAATAAAAAAATTATTCAAAAGATTTGGTGCATTGTAGAATAACAATCTCGGTATCAATTAAAAGGAAAAATTCTGTAGAATAGAAAAAAATTTAATTTTTGGGTGCACCAGGACGAATAAGTATTGAAAATGTCTTTTTAAAAAAATATATGTCAAAGACTAATATTTTAACTACCACATTCTCGAATTTCGTCCTTCTAACTTTATTAGTTCTAGATAAAAACAAGTAAGAAAGTCTAAGTTCGGGCGGAGCCGAACATTAAATACCCGGCGCAAATATTAAATATATGTTTTTTCACCTTTCCGAAACCTACCGCAAATGGTAAGCCGGGGTGTATCAATTTCGTTCAATTTCCTTCAATTTCGAAATATTGAAGTTTCAAGCATTTCTGAAATTTACCGTTATATGAAAAGCGGCCGTAATTTTAATCCGATTTCAATAATTTTCAACGTTTTGCTTTTATGTGGCAAGCACAATAACCACACCGAGTTTGGTACAAATTGGTAGAACGGTTACCGATATACTTATATGTGATCATAAGTGGGCGGTGCCCCGCCCTGTTCCAAAATTTTACCATAAACGTATTTCTTGGTAAAGAATTGTTGCAAGCATCAATTTTGAATAAATTAGCTTTAATATTTACTGATTTATCGACG
>NW_023459491.1:39164-43737 GCF_013731165.1 Rhagoletis pomonella | reverse complement strand
TATGCTGTACCAAGGCCAACAACTGTGCCAAGTTTGGAAGAAATTGGTGCAGCGGTTCCTAAGATATACACATGTAACCATAAGTGGGCGTGGCTACGCCCATTTTCCTAAAATTTATAATATTCTTATTTGTCGTCTAAAAATTATTGTAAATATCAATTTTTAGTGAATAAACTTCAGTAGTTACTAAAATATCGCAGTTTTCGTATTTCCGAAAATTACCGTTATATGGGATGTGGGCGTGGTTATTGTCCGATTTTTAAAATTTTCGGCTATTTCGTATGCTGTGCGAAGGCCAACAACTGTGCCAAGTTTGGAAGATATTGGTTCAGCGGCTCCTAAGATATACACATGTAACCATAAGTGGGCGTGGCTACGCCCATTTTCCAAAAGTTTATAATATTTTTATTTTTCGTCTAAAAATTATTGTAAATATCAATTTTGAGTGAATTATCTTCAGTAGTTACTAAAATATCGCAGTTTTCGTATTTCTGGAAATTACCGTTATATGGGAAGTGGGCGTGGTTACAGTCCGATTTCACCCATTTTCAATACCAACCTACCTTGGATTAAGGGAAACCTACATACCAAATTTCGTTGAGATATCTCAATTTTTGCTCGAGTTATCGTGTACACGGACGGACGGACAGACGGACAGACGGACGGACAGACAGACATGGCTTAATCGATTTCTTTTTTCATCCTGATCATTTATGTATACATTTGTCTATATCTATCTCGATTCGTTTTGGCTGTTACAAACAACCGTTATGTGAACAAAATTAATATACCCTTGTGCACAAGTGCGCTCGGGTATAAAAATTTACACTACTCTTTATAAGATATTGATAGTTACAATATACATACATAAATGAAGATACTGGAATCATTATTATGGAACCATGTATATGCTCTAAAAGAACAAACTGACCATGTGATGTACGATTTAAATACTTTAATTGGTTTGTATACAAGGGCGTAGCCAGCCTTTCAGCTAGGGGGGGAGGGAGGCAGAAATTTATATAATGTTTTTAATTGATTTTTTTTGTGTATATAAATAGAAATTTTTGGATTTAAGAAAGTATAAGTCTTCTGGTATCCTTTACAACGATACCAAGTTTTTAAAGATCGGTTTGTAATTTTTTTGTTTAAATATTGTTTTTTTTAAAGAAAGGTATTTTTTGGTTTTAAGTGCTTTTTCTCAAATTTTTATATACGAAGTATTCAAATATGCATACCAGAAGAAAGAAGGTTTAATCGCCTTTACACTGATGCAAAATTTTTAAAAATCGGTTAGTAACTTTTTGGTTATTTTCTTGTTTATATAAAAAAAGGTAGTTTTTCCTTTTAAGTGTATTTTTTCTCAAATTTTTTATGTAAGAAGTATACAAATACGCATATCAGAAGAAAGAAGGTTTGATAGCGTTTCAACGATATCAATTTTTTAAAAATCGGTTGGTAATTTTTGTGTTTAAAATATTTTTTTTTTATATTTCTTTAATTTTTTTTTCTATAACAATTTTTGACGCATCTATCTGACCTGCAGCCCTAAAGCTCATTTGACTAGCATAAGCTAATAAAGGCAAGGAGGTTCCGTCTCTTAAAACTTTGCTTTTCTTCTGCTTCGTTCTTTCACTGGCTTCATCAAATAAAGCTTCTTAGCGACCACTTTTATTTTGTTTTGAACACGGAAAACCTAAAGAGGACTCAAGCCAACTTTTGTTTGCTTTAAAAAAAGTTCTTCGTGTCTACAGGACCTATTCCAACGAATTTTGAACTCAGAGACGAAATATCTCATATTTTTATTAAATTCTTTTAAATTTTCATCAGATGGAATGATGCGATCTTTCATTTGTCCCATTAAAACGTTAAATTTATCATTGAATTGATCGCAGCCAGAGTTGTTCATTATTTCATAAAGGCTTTGACGAGTAACCCAAATGATATTTGAGCTCGTTCCTATAAAGAAAATAATAATGTAATTAGGCCTTTAGAACCAGTTTTTCAGTGCGATTTTAACTGTGCTTGTCGTTTAAACTAAGTTTAAACTCAGTGTGCTGTTTTTCAGTCAAATTTAAACGTAGTTTAAACTAAGTTTAAACACCCAATCTGGGTGGGTTAAACCGAGTTTAAACTATCAGCTGTTAAGTTGTATATTTGTAGTCAGCTGCCAAAATTTAGATGAAAGAGGAGGAAAAAATTAAAATTGTTTGCGAAATACATGAAAACAGACTCATTTGTATACCGGCACTTAGGTACATAAATAAGCGAAATGTTTATACTTAAGATGAAAATTGTCCACAATAAAATTAGCAAACGCATCTTGAGTTGTAGTTACTTGCATAGGGCAATTTGGTCGGGAACAAATTCTTTAAATTTCCATCTATAATCTTTCTGAACTTAAAACGCGATCGTATCAAATGTGAAAATAATTGGCTGAAGTTTTGTATCTGCATGAAGAAAAAAAGTGTTGAGCTCAGTGTTGCCACTTGACAATGGTTTTAGGTACCAAAACGCCTACCAAATTAGTTTCCTAACTACCAAAAATGTTTTCATCATTTAAACGAGTTTTCTTGAATTTACGGGTTTTTTAGCTAAACAAAGTAGAAGTAAAAAAAAAACAAAAAAAATAACGGATTTTTAAAGTAATACTAATTGGATTTAAAAATATTTCAATTTGCATACAGTCACCATTTTAACCAAATATGAGTTGCACACTTTGCGAATTGCCTATTAGCAATTTTTCTTTCAATATAGGCAATCTTTCGTTCAATTTCATCGCACTTCCTAAGCGGTTTAGTTTGCAGAAAATTGTGTTTCTAATAAAAAAAAAAAAAAAAAAGGAAAACTCATACGTATGAGCAAATTGAAAGCAAGCAAGCCTGCAGAGAAACTCAAATTTAGCCGACGGTGTGGTCTGGTGCAGTTTTCCGTATCCGGAAACGAACAGGAAACTATGTACTGCAATTTTCGTTCATTCACATATCCAAAAACATTCAAATAAAAATGCGGGTTTCGTATCCAGAAACTAACAGAAAACTCCTACAGTTTTCATTCATTTTCATATTTTGAAAACGTTCGAAAATAATGATGTTATATGAAAGCAATAATTGTATTTTATTTGTTCAAACTGAACATTTGAAAGCATGTATACGTCGACTGTGGCTGAGAGTGCAGAGGAACGTGCTAGTATTTGTTAGCTTTCAGAAGGGGCCGGGTTAGATGCCGTCAGGCGATTCTTAATTTTTTTTACCATGAAAAAGCATCTGTGGCGTATACTTTAGTGGTCAAAGTATCCGAGAATGGAATCGATAAACTGACAAAAATCCGCATTTCATCCACTTTTTTTCCTTTTTCGGATCTATTTTCTATTTTTTTTTTTGCTGGCATGGAAGCGAACAAGTTTTAGTTATTGATTTGGTTGCATTTTCAAAGCAGTTCTGCTTACCAAAAGCTTCATCGAACCAACCAAACTACCATAGGAAAATGGATCTACCAATTTTGGTACAATTGGACCAAAACGGCAACGCTGGTTGAGCTACAAAACAACTAAACCATGAAGCGGCCTTGAACTTGCACTGAAAGCCTCTTCAGTAGTTTAAACTTAGTTTAAATTTAAACTGAGTTTAATTAAACTCAGTTTAATAAGAGTTTAAACCATCACTGAAAAACTGGCCCTTAAAGTTATGGTTATCCTCCGTTTACCTGTCTAGCCGTAACCATATTAGTTAAAAATATCATCACTATCATTATTTCTATTCACTGCACATGCCATTCATGCATATATCATAATATCAACACTATAAACAATAACAAAGATTATAATTAACACTAAAAATATGCAATACGTACCATTCTTTACGGTTTCACATATACCCTATAAATCATTGGACAAGTAAATTACGTCATTCTAAGCTATTATTGTAAAATTTAATAAATCCAAATTTGATTTTATAAGTCTGAGCAGATATGTACATAAATGTATACATACATTCTTTGATACATGCAAGTACTAAAAGTTTCGCCTTTGAAACAAAACAGTATTTAGCCTACTTTTAATAATACACGTATGTACTTAATAGATATGCCGTTTGTAGGGTATTAAAAAAAAGTAATTGAGCTAACAACGAACGTGGACAATAACATTAGCCGTCATCGATTCGCCATCAGTTAGCGAGTGACGAAACGAACGAACTCGATGAGGTACAACCAAACTCGCTATCGTCTATCCGTGCTAGCTAACTTTGTTGTTGCTTTCACATGTAAAATTTTTCGTTAAGCGACCGGAACTCGAACATAGCAAGCAGCGAAGTGGCGAATCGATGACGGCTAATATTACTTTCTTGTATGTTTTGTACTTAGTTTTCACTTGTTATATTTGGTTTTGTTCTTCATCGAGAATTTCATGTATATTTCAGCAACGAGGTTATTTTATATGAATCGATATATTGGAAAAGTGCGCAGACATGCCGCAACTTTTTTTACAGAATGACACTATATCGTCCAAGGTATATGTCTACGAATATAGCCAAAAACCCCTTATTTTTACGCTTACGATAAAAAATAAAATAAA
>NW_023459491.1:28864-39154 GCF_013731165.1 Rhagoletis pomonella | reverse complement strand
GGAAATTTGAAATATTAAATCACGTTTTTCACTCTGCGCACACTCGAAGAAAAAGTGACGACTTTAAGAGTATATTGCAGAGAAACGGTAAATTTTTGGGCAAATATTTGATTACATAGGGATGTAGAATTTTATCTATTTTCATTTGGTACTAAACCCTTATTTGTTGTTTGAAATTCATTTTTTGAATTAATACGCAATATCGAGATCAATTACCCCACTGTGCGACATGACCTATGCCTTTGTCGTTGTCAAGCTCATACAGCTCATCATTCCATCGCCTGCGGTGCTCGCCTTCGCCAACGCGTAAACGCCCGTAAATCTTCCGCAAAATCTTTCTCTCAAATACATCAATAGCCGCCCCATCGGAAGTTGTCATTGTCCATGGTTTGGTACCGTATAGCAACACGGGCATGATGAGTGACTTATAGAGTGTGGTTTTCTTACGTCGAGAGAGGCCTTTACTCCTAAATTGCCAACTCAGCTGCTCAGTCCAAAGCAGTGTTGCCGTTTTAGCCCTTTGGTGACTAGATTTAGCTACCATATCCTTTTTTTGGCCACATAAATTTAAAATTGCCCCTATCCATTTTTTAGCCCTTTAGAGAATTTACTTATACTTGGCATGAAAAAGTTTTATATGCTTAATTTGATCTAATTTTTTTCATTTATGTAAGAGACAAATTTTTAAACTAAGAAAGACAGATATATATACATATCTATATGTATTGTATGTTCCTTACGTTTTTATACATACATACTGTAAAAGTGTTAAGGCTGTTAACATCTATTAACGATTTAACTATAGTTTACAATAGATAAGTTTACGGCCCTTAATTTGCTTAATTTGTTAAATGGCCCATCAAGTCGATTGACTGTGTATGTTCTTGTGGTGTGATTGTATCAGCTGCTGGTGTCGTGAGTGGTGAAATTAGCTCAATTTTTGTTTGTGGAAGATTAGACTCACGATATTTCAGTTGTGAATTAAAAAAAAAAATTGTTTAGCAAAATGCCAGAAAAATTATGAAATTTCGGCTCTAATCATTTCGATCTTTCCTCGACCTCATTTGTAAAGAAATAAATACTGTACCAGCATACTGGTAAGTTATATGCTTCGGGCCCGATGGTGATGGAGCCAGCTTGTATATTTACCCTTTTATACAAAAAGGTTTTTGTTTGGATAAAATATTTTGTTTTTTTCCAGAGTTCATTGGTTTTCTATACCACTACTTATTGGAAATGTTTGCGTGTATACTTACATACGTATATGTAAGTAAAAAATTTTAGCTACCATTTTTAGCCACAACGACTTTTTTAGCTCCTTTTTTAGCCCTTTTTTTAAATGAATTTAACTACCACTAAAAAGATTCCCGGCAACACTGGTCCAAAGTAGCACTTGTTGGCAGAGTGTTTCTGCGTTGGATTTCTATGCTGACATTATTAACAGTGTTAATGCTGGTTCCCAAGTAAACGAAATTCTCTACTTTTTCGAAATTATAACTGTCAACAGTGACGTGGATGCCAAAGCGCGAATTCGCTAACTATTTGTTTGATGATAGCAGATACTTCACAGTTTCTCGTTGACCACCAGACCCATTCGCTTTGCTTCCTTATCCAACTTGGAAAAGCCAGAACAGACTTCGCGGCTCTTGTTACCGATGATGTCGATGTCATCAGCCTACGCCAGCAATTGTACGCTCTTTTAAAAAATTGTTCGAGAAAGCTAAACATCTGCAGCTCTTATTATCTTTTCAAACAACAGATTAAAGAAATCGCATGAAATAGAGTCGCCTTGTCTGAAACCCCGTTTGGTAGCAAACGGCTTGGAGAGGTTTTTCCCAATTCTAACGGAGCTGGTGGTATTGCGCAACGTCATTTTACACAGCCGTATCAGTTTGGCGAGGATGCCAAGTTCAGACATAGCGGCATATAGGCAACTCCTTTTAGTGCTATCGAAAGCGGCTTTGAAGTCGACAAATAGGTGGTGAGTGTCGATCCTTTTATCGCGGGTCTTCAGTTCGTTAACAGTGGGCTTCAGTCTTTCACACAATAAACAGAGAACGCTGATCCCGCGGTAGTTTGCGCGAATGGCGAGGTCGCCTTTCATGTGGATTGGGCAGAGCACACGTAAATTTCAGTCGCACACTTAAATTCCTCGCTGTCGTACTTGAATAGCTCAGGTGGCAGACTGTCCGCTCCAGCAGCTTTGTTGTTTTTCAAGCGCGCTATTGATATTCGTACCTCGTCATAGTCAAATGGTGGGTTGTGCGCTGGGTTTGGGCCCGCCACGTAAAAACAGGCTCCAATGAAAAGGAGACACAAGCCTCGGATGAGAACAACATCGCTTCAGCTGGTAAAATATTGTAGCTGAAACCGCCTTGTTACGCCAAAATTTTACTGTATAATTTTTCTTGTGAGCGAAATTATCATTTGTACGTAGTAATAAAAATTTAATATATGATAATTTCGTGCAAAGGGGTCGATATATATGAGTAGAAATTATACTTTTCAATACAAAAAATATGCAAACATTCTAGATATATAATAAGACTTCTACGATTTAGCAAACTTTACTCCTTCACCAATGGAAAATGTGCACCACATAACGCTGCTGGTAGTAGCTACCATATAATTATTTACACATAATTTTTGTAGTTAATCTAATGAATTTGACGGTGGGCGATGATCGAATGGTCCCGGCGAATATGTCCAGTATGGAGGCGGGCGTACGAAAAAGGATGTACTATTATTGTTATTTTTTCCGCCATTAGCATTTCTATCATTATCAACAGTTGTATCTGCCTTTGTCGCGGAAGGAAGTGCTGCTGCCTGCAAAGAAAGCGATCTCTCGGTCATTAAAGATGTTGCATTTGCGGTTGTATTCAACGTTGATTGCTGCTGTTGTTGATGTTGCATCCAATTTGTACCTGTTGCATGAAAATGTGTTTGGTTTCCCAACCCAGTGCTAGGTGAGTGGGATAATCCAACGGGTGAAGGCATAGACGCCATAGATGGTGATGAAAAGCCCAGGCTAGCAAATGAAGTGGGCGAGGTTAGATCCGACTGGAGGTTATGATAATGGTCATCATGGAACCCTGTAGGGTAGGAGTGGCGATGGTGTTTGTAATAACTCCACATACTTATGGTGCCATCACAGCCCTGGACCTGGGCTTGACATGCCGCCATTAAACCACGAAAGTCAAATTTGTAGGCATATCGTTTCCCGTGGACTTTAGTCATCATGTTTTTATCATAGTAGTACCTGGGCGAAATAAAAAAATTTATTTATTATTATTAACAAAAATTTACTATTATTCAACTATATAAAAGAACTTATTATATACATGCTGCTTCTGGGTAACTTTCTCCATACAAAACTCAAATCATGTCGCACCTTAATGCTCCATACCCCGTGAACTACCCTCAAACTTGTTACACATGAGCCCGGAGGCAGTTCGAACTGGTCTCATGGTGATCCTATTAATTTTTTACAAAAGTATATCTTATTGTCTAAAATACCATATAAATCCGAGTTTCAAACTTTGTGCAAAAATTAAAAAAATTGTGCAACGTTTTACATAAATTGCAGACTTTTCCATTAGAATCTCCAGAAAAAACTTTTGAATTTTAGTACATGTAATAAAGAGCACATTTTAAGTTGCTAAAAACTGCGCTGAGTTTTGGATTTTTTATACCCGAGCGCACTTGTGCACAAGGGTATATTAATTTTGTTCACATAACGGTTGTTTGTAACAGCCAAAACGAATCGAGATAGATATAGACAAATGTATACATAAATGATCAGGATGAAAAAAGAAATCGATTAAGCCATGTCTGTCTGTCCGTCCGTCTGTCACACGATAACTCGAGCAAAAATTGAGATATCTCAACGAAATTTAATACGTACGTTTCTCTTAATCCAAGGTAGGTTGGTATTGAAAATGGGCGAAATCGGACTTTAACCACGCCCACTTCCCATATAACGGTAATTTCCAGAAATACGAAAACTGCGATATTTTAGTAACTACTGAAGATAATTCACTCAAAATTGATATTTACAATAATTTTTAGACGAAAAATAAAAATATTATAAACTTTTGGAAAATGGGCGTAGCCACGCCCACTTATGGTTACATGTGTATATCTTGGTAACCGCTGTACCAATTTCTTCCAAACTTGGCACAGTTGTTGGCCTTGATACAGCATACTAAATGGCCGAAAATTTTAAAAATCGGACAATAACCACGCCCACATCCCATATAACGGTAATTTAGGGATATACAAAATCTTCGATAAATCAGTAAATATTGGAGCTAATTTATTCAAAATTGATGCTTGCAACAATTCTTTACCAAGAAATACGTTTATGGTAAAATTTTGGAAAATGGGCGTGGCACCGCCCACTTATGATCACATATATGTATATCGGTAACCGTTCCACCAATTTGTACCAAACTCAGTGTGGTTATTGTGCTTGTCAAATATAAGCAAAACTTTGAAAATTATGGAAATCGGATTAAAATAACGGCCGCTTCTCATATAACGGTAAATTTCAGAAATGCTTGAAACTTCAATATTTCGAAATTGAAGGACGCTAATTTACTCAAAATTGATACACCCCGGCTTACCATCTAGCGGAAGGTTTCGGAAAGGTGAAAAAACATATATTTAATACTTGCGCCGGGTATTTAATGTTCGGCTCCGCCCGAACTTAGACTTTCTTACTTGTTTTTTCTTGACAATGTAAAGCAGTTTCTTCCTTATAAAGATATTTTTGAACCTACTTTGAGAGAGTTCTCCAACGTTGCGGATAGCTGCCATCTTTTCTTTTTATCACATCACGATTTAGCGAACAAAGGTGGTGCGTTCCGCAAACTGCTATCTGGGTTTTGCCTATTCTCAAGTAAATGTAAACAACACCTCAGAAACTTTAAATGCACTGAAATTCACTAAAACTTTCACAAATCTCCGATTTTTAACATTTTCTTTTTACAAATCATATATTGCGCATTCTAAGCATCGTATATACTTACAAGTATGGAATCCTATGCCCCTTTTTGTCTATTCTCTTTCTACCAACGGACGTGCCTGCCAAACAGCGGACGTGCCTGCCAAACTGAAAAGCATGATGGCGGCAGTGTTTGACAGGCACGTTCGACGATGCGAACGGCAATGGAAGGTAAGAAATGGAAGATGGATGACATGAGAATGAAATAATTATGAAATAGCAGAATGTCGAAGCAAAAACGAATTTAAGAAATGTGACAATGCGAATGACGTTAAATGATAGAAATGTAAAATAGCGAAATGTCGAAATAGAAGAAATAGATGACGGGCTCGTATTCAAGGGTTTCGTGAAACAAAAAGTGTTGCTGTGTTGCGCCATAAAATATTCAAATACTTTTTTAATGTGGTTAAATTGAATCATACGCTTTTTTAATTAGTTGGCAAAAGTACATATTTCGCCAGCCAAAATATATATATGTACCTATGTATGTATATAGCGCGACGCTACAAGATTCATTTATAAAAACGGTATATGCTAATGACGTTATTCATAAAAAATAAAATAGATTTAAATAGCTCTGTACAGTGACATTTTTATAAAAAAATCGATTTCTTAATTTTTTATGAATTTGGGTAAAATATTTAAATTCACATTTTTAGTGCATTTTTTTCCTATTTATTACTTTTAAAAATTTTATTTTCCGTTTCACTGAGTTATACCACCCATCAAAAATCAAACTATTTTATAAGAAATGTATTGACCTTTTTACAACGGCATTTAAAGAATTTTTTGCTCAGATTGAAAAATTGCCTGCTTCTCACACTTCTGTGGTGCTTTTTATTGTAGTTATTATTCTGTTGACATCTAAATTTCCCTACATAGATTTTATGTGATTGCCGATAGATTGATTACCGGCATTTTCTCTGTGAACTTTTTTTAACTACATTCATAAAAAAATTACTAATTTTGGTTTCTTTTTTCATCTTGAACTGGTACATATGTTTGTATGTAAAATGCATTTAAAAACGTCATTTGCCCAATATGCACGATGCAGCGAACAAAGGTGGCACCGTCAGACATACCCCTACTTTGAATTTGTCGATTTTGTAATTCTGATCTAAAAGTAAACGACGTATCAGAAACTTTAAATGTACTGAAATTCACTTATACTTCCAGAAAAATCACCGCTTTTTCACATTTTCCTTACTAATTGTCATTGTAACTCATATATTTTTAGAATTCAGCGCAATTAAAACACGCTTACTATCGAAAAATTTATTATTGAGAAAATTGGCTGGTCTGATATTTTCTTTTAACATGCAATTCGGCTTTGTTTACTTTTTGTACAGAATTGTCATCGCCACTATGATGGGGCAATCTTGTACTCTTTCTTGTCAAATATGCATTTTGATGTAACTGCTATGAAGCTATGAATACTCATTAAAATCGTTTCAGTTCGTAATAAACGTACATTACATACTTGTAGTCTAAATCATGATAAAAACATAGCAAGGTATAACCGTTCTCTCAATTTGTCGGGCATGATTTTTTTTTGAAGTTTGAAAACATTTTAAAATCATATAAATGTGAAAATAAAAAAAATGAAATTGTTCGAAATTTTTGTTGCTTGAGATTGAAAATGAAAATGTGTGTGTGAGTTTGTGAGTAAATTTAAAAATTAAATTGTTTGGAAACGTCAAGAATTTTAAAAGTGACTCTCAGCGGTTCTACCTTACTATATTTTTATCATGGTCTAAATATATTTTTTAATATGAACTAGCTTTTTTAATTCTAGAAAATATCAATAATCACAAGAATTATAAAAATTTCTCTTCAAAGGATACGTTTCAAAGCATCCCTGTTGATGCATAATTCAAATAAAAATTTGAATAGAAATTTTGATGCAAACGATTTTCCTCGATATTCATCATACAAATTTCTTTATTCTTTATTTTCTTCCACGCAAATTTACTCATTACTTTAAGTGGCTTTCATCTTTTTATTTTTGTAAAAAATAATATAAACATGTTGCTCTTGCCAGCTGCAATAGCTTCAATACACTAACAAAAGTGTGAATACCCAGTGCCCAGCTTAGAACAAGAGTCCTAGCATTTTGCCTCCCAAATGTTACCGTCTGGCCTCCTCAAGATCCATAATGCCTCCGGAGTTAGTCAACACAACGTAACCAAATTGACGAGAAGGCAGCAAGTTGTTGGTCCACTTCCAACCATTTCAACCAATTTATGCGATTTAATGGGCCTCATGCATAAAAAATGAGTCTAAGGTCAGACTCAATTTTTGCACTAAAGGGGTGAGCTTAAGCTCAAGAATTTGTACTGAAAATCGAGTTGGAGCTTAAACTCACATTTAATGCATGAGGTCCAATATCTTTACTGCTACCTTGTGTTGCGTCCAGTAAATAGTGGCCAATTTTTACGAGTGCCTGTCGGCCTCTGCCAGTAGCTGCAGCTGCGGCGGCACGTGATTGTGGCATAACGTTGATGTAAGCGTAAAATAAAAAAAGGTTTGGTAAGGTTTTTCGGGCCGCTGCTTAGGCCACAATCGCAAATGCACCCACACATGCGTACGTGCTGCGTAGAGACGTAAATTATAGTTTTCCCCGAGCTCCAGTTTCTTATCGCACTATTATTTCCCTTATTACTTATAATTCTCTGCCACGATTTGCGCTGCTCGGGCCACGGCTGCTTGTACAAGAAAATAAACCATTTGTTTAAACGATGATCATCTTACTTGTCCGTATGTCGCTCTGGAAAGAAATATATATTAAATTATATGTTTTCTTAAAAATAAATGCAAATTTACCTAATTTTTCCACCGGCAGGCACGAATATGATGTTCAAAACAAAAGCAATGACAACGAATTTCACACACATTGATGTATTTTAGCGCAAAACGATAAGTTTCACAAATATTTTAAATTATTGCCTGGAACATACACATTTATCGTTATTATTGGAAATGCAAGACTTGGCACGCATTTTTAATTTCTTTTTTATTGAATTCAAATGAATAAAAACACATTTTTCTAAAATATTTCTCAATTTACATTTTAAAGTTTTTTCTGAAACTTGAATGTAACTCTGTGCGGAGAATGAGAGAATTGAAAATCAGGTGATCTCAGCTGTTTTCAAATGTAAACAAACAAAATGGCGCTTTCCATACTTGTAAGCCTATACAATGATTCTAAGGCAATTGAAAAACATTTCCTGTCGAAAAATTTAATATTAAGAAAATTTACTCTTTGACAGATTATTTTTATTTTATCCTCCCATTCGGCTTTGTTTACTTTTAAATCTGTTAAAATGTTTAAATCTCATCGCCGCACAGTGATTCGAATAGAACAAGCTAGCTGGACAAAAGTCGACATTGAATTTTTGTATTATAAATATGGAAAATGACAACCAATATTCTCTTTCTTATGAATTAGATAAAATTTTTGTATGGTTATTGTGCAAGGTTAAGTAATTAATCGTTCTTGTCAGAAAAATGCTCACGCGTGTTCTTTAATTTCATGATGTGGACTTATTGCTATTTTGCATGTCATTGTTTTATAGAGGTATGTTTACTTTATGTTTGTGATGGATTTCCAAGCCAAAAGTAAGTACCATTTATTTTCTATGTTATATTGTATTTAACACTAGTTATTAGTGAAGAAGAAACGTCAAAATCTAAAATTTCGAAAATTGTTTTGCAACTATTTGCATTTATTGGTGTGAAAGTAGTATTTCCCCACCTGTCCTCAGTTTAAAATTTATATATATCATAGCTCTGGCTCTAGGTTCTAAATATGACAGTTTATATCTGCACAATTCTGTACAACTATTTTTTTTCTAAATTTTTTCCAAATCATTCCTACTTGATATCGAAAAAAAAAATTTAGAAGAATGACCGACAAATTAAAAAAAAATTACAAAAATAATAAATAAATTATATAAATATTAGCATGTTGTCTAAAATTTTGACCTTAAAATACGATTTTTCTGAGATCACCGTAAAGTCACCAAAAGAGATAAAACTTTTTATCAATAGATTTTCATCGAAGCTAGAAGAAAAGCGGAAAGGTCGAATCTTGAACTTTTTTTTGAGCACAGGCTTTGATAGTTTATCGTACTTAATTTGGGATTTCTAAATTCAATGGCGTTCCCGTTTTGCTGGATTGGATCCAATCTCTTAGGTAATGGTAATGGAAAATATTAACTTTTTTTAAATAACTCCCTGTTATATTTCTAAAATTTTGTACGTGACTGTTTTTATACCCGAGCGCACTTGTGCACAAGGGTATTATAACTTTGTTCACATAACGGTTGTTTGTAACAGGCAAAACGAATCGATATAGATATAGACAAATGTATACATAAATGATCAGGACGAACAGAGAAATCGATTAAGCGGTGACTGTCTGTCCGTCTGTCCGTCCGTCCGTCCGTCCGTCCGTCCGTCTGTGCACACGATAACTCGAGTAAAAATTGAGTTATCTTAACGAAACTTGGTGTGTTCACTTCTTTCGGGAGTAGGATGGATGGTATTGAAAATGGGCAAAATCGGACAATAACCACGCCTACCTCCCATATAGCGGTAATTTTCAGAAATACAAAAACTGCGATATTTTAGTAACTACAGAAGATTATTCACTCAAAATTGATATTTACAATACCTTTAGGAGGAGAAATAAGAATACTATAAATTTTTGAAAAATGGGCGTAGCCACGCCCACTTATGGTAACATGTGTATATCTTGGCAACCGCTGCACCGATTTCTTCCAAACTTGGCACAGTTGTTGGCATTGGTACAGCATACCAAATGGCCAAAAATGTTTAAGATCGGACAATAACCACGCCCACATCCCATATAACGGTAATTTGGAGAAATACGAAATCTTTGATAAATCAGTAAATATTAAAGCTAATTTATTCAAAATTGACACTTGCAACAACTCATTACGAAGAAATACGTTTATGATAAAATTTTGGAAAATGGGCGTGGCACCGCCCACTTATGATCACATATATGTATCTCGGTAACCGTTTTACCAATTTGTACCAAACTCGGTATGGTTATTGTGCTTGCCACATAAAAGCAAAACGTTGAAAATTATTGAATTTGGACTAAAATTAATATTTCGAAATTTAAGGACGCTAATTTACTCAAAATTGACACACCCCGGCTTACCATGTAGCGGTAGATTTCGGAAAGGTGAAAAACATATAATTAATATTTGCGAAGGGTATTTAATGTTCGGCTCCGCCCGAACTTGGACTTTCTT
>NW_023459491.1:12522-28854 GCF_013731165.1 Rhagoletis pomonella | reverse complement strand
ATTTGCCAGCAGTGTAAACTTTGAGAGAAAAGTTCATTTGGCACGCAAGTCTTTTTCAGGTGTATTTTTTCTTAGGCTTTGTATAAAAAAAGTACAAAAAAGAAAAAAAACTGTATAAGGTTGGTCGAATGAATGGCCGTCCTAGTCACCAGTCCCGAGTCTATTAGATTTTTGAGTATGAGGCCTTATTTTGGACAGAAGGGGGAGTATAAGGGACTCAAAATGGAGAAAATTAGCCTATGGTTACAGAAGATATGGAACACATTAACTGACGAGGACCTGCGTGCCAAATGAACTTTTCTCTCAAAGTTTACACTGCTGGCAATTGTAAATAAGGATTAAAATTTAAAAACTAATTAATACAACTAAAGTAAAACCTGTCGAAAATTATCAATAACATACTTTTTTCGCAAAATCTATAAAGGACTCTTCTATTTCTCAAAAAAACCTGGGTAACAGTTATTCGTCGCCACGCTGTATATATATATATATATATATATATATATATATGTGACCTGGTCTACGGAAAGGGGGCTTAGGTGTCAAAAAATCAATTTTCACTTTTTGGTAGATTCGGATGGAAGATGAGATGCTTTTTCACGTGGTGAAAAGCAGAAAATCCTAACTTGCTTAGAAGTGTACTAAAAATGTAGAGAAAGAAGAGTAAAAATACGACAAAATATAATTTATTGGTAATGAATAAAATACATTGAATTATAAGCTATAAAGACATGATTATACACTAGAAAAACGTATTATGGGCCAAAAATAATAATGCTGAGTAGTTGTGATGCTTAATGTGATGTGATGTGATGAGTAGTGAGATGCTTAACAAAAGTTTGTTCGGTATCATCTTCTGCCTGAGATACACATACTTCGTCTTCATCATCATCGCTCTCTTCATAGTTTTCATCATCCTTTTCATGGAAATATTGTCCGTATACGGCACTGAACTCCTCATCAACACTCATGTTTCCTTTCATGCGAAATGCGAAGACGATAGTCAACAGAAACAGTAAACGTCACTTCTTCAGTGTTACTTTTTTAAATGTTCCACACTAGCAACTTACACGATGAACTATAATAATATTCCGACCAACAACAACACTTACTGGACCAACAACAACACTTACTGGACCAACAACAACACTTACTGGACGTCCGGCGCGGAGAACAATTAACGAGATAATGAGAAACTGACGAAACGAGTTGCTTACTTTTAACAGCTTTTTCACAGAAAACTAGTTTTCGCACGTAAGCTCCCTTTTCGTAGACCAGGTCACATATATATATATATAATATATGTTTACAATTGGACGATAAGCTCCGATTAGAATGTACATAATGTACATAATATGCTAAATAATTTTGTCCAGCTAGCTTGTTCTATTCGAACCACTGTGCACAGTGGTTCAAATGCTCAATCTAGCTGGAAGAAAGTCAATTTTTAGACTTTGTTAGCAGCAAAAATATTGTTTAATTACAAGTTGGCAAGTGTCCACGGTGCATATCGGTACATTTCTTTTGTTTTAATTCGCCGGAATAGTTTCGCTTTATTGTTTCAAAAACCAGGTTATTGCGTTGTTCCCATAATATTGATAGCACAGTCGATTTTTATTTACACAAATAGAGTGGTTGTAAAACAATTAAAAACTTTTGGATATTTTTATACCCCAGCGCACTTGTGCACAAGGGTATATTAACTTTGTTCACATAACGGTTGTTTGTAACAGCCAAAACGAATCGAGATAGATATAGACAAATGTATACATAAATGCTCAGAATGAATAGAGAAGTCGATTAAGCCATGTCTGTGTGTCCGTCCGTCTGTCCGTCTGTCCGTCCGTCCGTGTACACGATAACTCGAGCAAAAAATTGAGATATCTCAACGAAATTTGGTATGTAGGTTTCCATTTATCCAAGGTAGGCTGGTATTGAAAATGGACGACATCGGACTGTAACCACGCCCACTTCCCATATAACGGTCATTTTCTGAAATACGAAAACTGCGATATTTTAGTAACTACTGAAGATTATTCACTCAAAATTGATATTTACAATAAATTTTAGACGAAAAATAAGAATATTATAAATTTTTGGAAAATGGGCGTAGCCACGCCCACTTATGGTTACATGTGTATATCTTGGTAACCGCTGCACCAATTTCTTCCAAACTTGGCACAGTTGTTGGCCTTGGTACAGCATAAAAAACCGCCGAAACTTTTTAAAATCGGACAATAACCACGCCCACATCCCATATAACGGTAATTTAGAGAAATACAAAATCTTCGATAAATCAGTAAATATTAAAGCTAATTTGTTCAAAATTAATGCTTACAACAACTCTTTACCAAGAAATACGTTTATGATAATGTTTTGGAAAATGGGCGTGGCACCGCCCACTTATTATCACAGATATGTATCTCAGTAACCGTTCTACCAATTTGTACCAAACTCGGTATGGTTTTTGTGCTTGCCACATAAAAGCAAAACGGTGAAAATTATTGAAATCGGACTAAAATTACGGCCGCTTTTCTTATAACGATAGATTTCAGAAATGCTTGAAACTTCAATATTTCGAAATTTAAAGACGCTAATTTACTCAAAATTGATACACCCCGGCTTACCATGTATCGGTAGCTTTCGGAAAGGTTAAAAACAAATATTTAATACTTGCGCCGGGTATCTAATGTTCGGCTCCGCCCGAACTTAGACTTTCTTACTTGTTTGTGAATAAATTTAATTAAAGTGAAGGTATGAATAAATATTACTGGAAATAAACATTTGTTGAATGTGGTATTTTGTTTAGATAAAAATTTATTGTTGCACATGAGTGTCTAGCTCGTGGTAATTTGTTCAATGTCCAAGTTCTATTAAGGTTTTAGCTAGGACTTTATCCGACTTATACTGTAGTTTATGGCTTTTTGTAAAATGTGTTATGTCAGCGTGTCAATGTTTGCAAAATCAGCTGCCAGTTTTTGCCTAAACAATATATTTAAAACTGAAAAAACTGAACTTTTCTTGTAAAGAACCAATACCTTACACGGAAGAAGAAGCTTTAGTTTTATATATCGATGGCGCATGCACAAAAAACACTTATACCCTGATGCGTGCAGGTGCACAAATTCATAACGCCAACATTTACCCCTCGTACCATGAACTTTTTGCTATCCAAAGGTGGTATTAAAATTTGCGATATATCGGCGGAAGTGACTTTACAAAGTTTGGTAGATCACACTACAAAGAGACTTTTAGAGCAGCAAATAAAACTTTTGAAACATTGCCAATGCGCTGATGTTCGATGATAGTAGCGAAGATAAAACAGACGAATATTTGTTTACAATTTATTTGGTTCCTCTGCAACTCAAAGACGATGATAAACTTATTTGGCACAATCCACGCCCAACTTCTACAAGATTTTGTAGGCCGATCAAAAAAATTTTTGAAAAAAAGAGAGTAAGTCGCTAGCTGAAAAGGAAATCAATTTCATAGTAGCTCAAATAGCTGCAATAGTTCCAACACAAATCTGTGAAGAAGGTGAACTAATTAATGTCACTCATAATTTTCGTTTGACGATGATTCACAGTTGAAAAATTTCAGCCGAAAGAAAGCCTTTATGAGTATGGCTTGTCAATATTGCACGCTTGGATAAAATGTTTTGAATGTGTCCTTCATGTTGCCTACAAACCAAATGTGCGAAAATGGCAAACCAGAGGGGATTCCGATAAAGCCATGAAAGAGGCAACAAAGAAAATAATTATTTATCATCTTAGAAAAGAAATGGGTTTGCTATTAATTTGGAAGCATTTCGAACGTATACGATGGACACAGCCAAGATATATACAATTGTATTCGTGGTATTACATGCCATCGAGTGTTCACAAAATTCTAGTGCATGGTGCAGATATTATTCAATATGCTGCACTACCTATCGGAATGTTGTCTGAGGAAACCCTGAAATCTCGAAATAAGGATTTCAGGAATATATGACACACAAAAAATGTCCAGGGAAATAAAAATTCATGATCGCTTTCACTATCTCCTTTTGTCGGCGGATCCTCTTATATCTGCGTTATCAACCAAACCTTCTCTTCGTTATCGCAGTGCAGACCCTTTGTCTGCAGAAGTAGTATCATTGCTTTCAGACGTGTCTGACGCATTAATACCCCTGTCAGAAGTCGATTCAGAAAGTGAAGCAGATTTTGATTAAAAATTTAAAACTTATTATTGTTGATACTTTTTTAAACACGTGCTCGTTGTGCACATAATGTTAGCATTAAACATAAATTATTTCTGAAATAATCACGTTTTATAAAGTCAAGCGTATTTTTTTTCTAGCTACAACTATGACACGCCCATTGGACTATTTCCGCCTGTTTTTGGTGTGAATCTCCATTTTAATAAAAACTTTGCACGTGCAGATTTTCATATTGATACGTCTCCGCAAAAGCAAATTAATTTAATTTTTTCCAGCTAGATTGAGCGTTTGGACTACTGTGCGGAGTAATTTTTGTAAATTTGGTAGTTAAAATTGGTGTAGCGAACTCCTGAATCTCTATATATTTTTTATTTCTTACCTTACTGAAAAAAACAAATCTTAAACGTATTTCGGTTTGAAAAAAACTTTTTCTATAGTATTTTAAATAATATCATTGTCATTTGAACAAACGAAATGGAATTTCATTGAGTTTTATTATGAAATATCGATCGAGTTCTCTTATGGGTTGTTAGGCACGCAGCTGAAACATGTATATGCGATTTTTGAATGCCGTTGACACACTGGATTTGAGCACGCTGAACAAAAAAGCGAGTTTTTCGGCGCCGCTTATCTTCTCCTTGCAAACAAAGTCTGCAGTCCCTCTTGCCAGCGAGTGTATCAGCTCCAGCTTTATAAATTGTCAACGTGTTTCCTGGAAGATTGATTGATCTTTCAAAATACGATTCAAAAGCCAAACGAGTGCTGAACTGCGAAATGATGTGAACATTGTTCATTCGGTTTGCGATGTTTGCCAGAACCAGTGTGGTGGATAGCGCAGTCAAAAATTTGCGTCGCGCGTCATTTCTGGTGAGACCATCTACTTCTTTGCAAATACAGTAAGCAGCCAATGCCATAACATCTAGCATGTTGCAAAAGAAAGCGAAAGTCCATCGTCTAGTTGGCCGTTTCGACGTGTAATGAGTTACCATCAGGTCCATGCAATCGACACCAGCTTTATTTGAATTATAAAACAAAATCGCTTCTGGTTTCATTGCTTCGCCTTCACAATTTTTTGTATAATGGACGGTGGAAAGTAAATTCACAGCTTTGTTGTTTTCTGGCACATAGCCGACGAATGCAAGACCGATAGTGGCGAGTCTCTTAGCTCCTTCCAATGTGTTGAAAAAATTGTCGGCAACAAATGTTCGATCACTATTACTATATCGGTTTGCAAATTGTAGCCAAACATTCTCACCTTGTTTCACTTCGCGCTCTTCGCCTTCGCCTCTTCCCGTGTACAATTTACCTTGCAGTGGATATTTGTTTTTGAATCGCAAGCCCACCAAACTTTTATGCCTTATTTAGCTGGCTTTGATGGTATAAATTGAGTAAATTTTGTTCCACCACGATATGAAAAGAGTTGCTCATCAACAGTAATGTTTTCATGGGGTTCGTAGTTTTTTAAAAGATTTTCATTCAAAAAATTCCATACATCTCGAGTTGGTGTCGCTTTATCGGTGCTTTGTCAAAATTCACGCGTACGTCTATAATCGAAACGGATAAATCGTGTCAATTCAAGGAATCGTCGATAAGACACCAGACGCCAAAAGTATGCCAATAAATGCTATATGTATTTTTTACAACTGCTAAGTTGTTCTCCCTTAAATGTTCAGTTGTCAACTGAATAGAATACAAAGAAGAGAAAAAGTAAAAAATACCGTTTGGAATAAACGAAATTCCTCAATCTCAGACGTTTCCTTACAAAATGTATCAGGGTCTGTCCAGACACCATGTGTCGGTGCGAGGTAGATATTTCAAGATATGCTTATATCATCCTATTTAAAAACATTTCAGTATAGAACTTTTTCATCATTCGATAGCTAATAAAATTTTAGGAAGTTACCTGGACGCGCAAGTCGAAGGCGAACATATAAATATACTTTATTTACAATTGAAAACTAAACAGGTCTGGCTGGAACCGTGTGTCGGGCAGAGGGTTAACACCTGCATCGCTACATATATAACGTGTGCAAGTATGTATAAAGAGATTCCCTGAGTTAAGCGGCATTCGCGTTTTAATTTTTGGTCGAAGAGTTTTCGGCACCGTTACGCTGTGGAAAATGTTGCTTTTTTTTGTGTGCTAACTAAACCAATTCGAATTACTTTTGATATACATATATAATACTTACAGACATACGTAATAACAAAAACCATTTAACTCAATTTTGGAAGTTGGGTATAGTAAATGAATTACCAAAGAAGCAAACAAATATGAACAATTAAAAGCCACACAGGAATCCCCCTAAATGTGTAAGGTATGATTAGTAAATTATTTACGATTATTTACAGGGTGAACGTAGTTGTTATAAGTTGTAATTAATAAATACCTGTTTGAATCTGTTAAATTTTTTTAGAATATAAGACTTGGAACTAATATGGTAAAATTTTAAATGAGTAAATTTTCGTCTACTGTTAAGATCTATAAACAATTATTACTTTCAAGGACTCTACCTAATAAGATTGGGAAAACGGTTGTTAAAAATTATTTATCATGAAATTGTTACTATACATCATTTGAAATTATAGTATAAAATATCTATTATGAATTATCAAAGCTAAATTATCTAGTTTCCTTGATGAGATGTGTCGTTAGGGTAGCATAATTAATAGTTGAGGTCTTCGAGAGGTCATACAAGTGAAAACCAGGTTGGGAGGGTTTAGACAAGCGAGCAACCCAACATCTATTGTGCTCGTAAGGTAAAGTAAGATACCTTCATTTTTAATTTTCTTATGCCTCATGACCTTTTCGACGCGGTTGTTTGGCTGTATTAGGTCAAGATCTTATGCTATTTTTGGTTCCGTTCAATTTATTGTTAAACAACAAATTTTTACGCTAATAATAGGGACTTTAAGGGCTCTGTAATACGGTAATGTGAGGTGATATCCGGTGAAAGGGTCAAAGAACCCAACCACGCCACTGTTTCGCTAGCTAGGGGACCCGCCAATCTAACCCACCGTGACAAGATTCATTCAACCTCTCGGTCGTAACCCAACTCATTCGTGTACCGAAACCGTCCGATACAGCTGTAGTGCTTATACTTGTTTAAATAAAATAATAATTGTTTAATTTGTTTGTAAAATCAAAAAGTAAAGAATATGAAATTCATTCAGAAAAATTTTCTTATAGAATAAACACATCTCTTTTAAAATAAAATGAAATTGCATATATATAATACACGCTATTATCCTTGCTATTTATAAAATATAACATCTTCAATTGGCGATCCTGCCAGGATACAACTTTTTGAAATAAATTTTAAATATTGTAACTAACGTAGTGTCATTAAACTGGTCCACTTTTACATTTTAATATTTAATTCATGTACTCAAATATTTCAATACTATATTGAACCTCGATGGACAGGAGACTAGCTGGCTTCAGACCGATTATCTCGACTGCAAGGCTGTCAAAATAGCCTTTGAATTTTTAATGTTTGCTACTAGTTATTGTTTTGATTTGTAATATTACCTAGGTTAGGTTAGAGTGGCTGCCCCGCGCGGAGCGCGGAGCACACGTGGGCTGGAAAAGTTCGTTGTGATACCACTGGCCGAAGCCATTTGTTTCTTTCCCTCCCTTGGTAATTGAACCACCGAGTGCTTTTTATATAGCACAAAAAGTCGAGAACGTTCGCCGAATTCAAATCGGCTAAACAATCTAGAAGGTACTTGTTGAAGAATTGGTTGCGCATGTTGGCCAGGGCGGGACAATGGCAGAGATAGTGTTAAATGGTCTCCACCTCCTCTTCGTCTCTGCAATTGCGACAGAAATCATTGGTGGTGTATACCTTTTTCCGTGTGTGCCCATCAGGCAGTGTCCGGCGATTACCCCGACTACTAATCTGAAAGAGGAACGGTCCAGCCGGGTGAGAGCTATGGATCGCTTTACATAAATCTTTGGCCAAATTTGCCTGGTAGTATGGCAGGTGCTTATATATTACCTTATATTTACCTCCTCAACGAGTTACGCCTTTAGTCTGTGTTTGCAGGAGGTTAGAGGTATGCCCGCATTCCGAAGAGAATTGACTACAGATATTTCCATCCCCTCCTTGCCAGCTCGTCGGCTAGGCAGTTGCCAGGGATGTCCCTATGTCCAGGGACCCATACAAGAGTCAAGGAGCATTTCGATGCCAGCAGGTTGAGAGTATTACTGCATTCGATGGCTATTTTGGACGTTGCTTCTGTAGCTCTTTCACACTCGTTCCTCTTTGGGATACTTGTGGAGAATTTGTTATCTAAACAGAGTAGAGGAGTGGTATAATCCAGGGATGGAATTTCAAAATTTCAAAATGTGCCTAATGGACTGCAAAAATAGTGCCAAAAAGGAGATGAAAGTGCCACAAAATTGAAATTGCATTTTTTTAACCCTCTAGTAGGCAGAACCGTCTCAAGACGGTCGTTAACTAAACACCTTTTTAGTGCACTTATAATAATTTTTTTCTATATTCGTAAGGCACGCTCTTTAGACAAAAATCGTACCCTTACGGCGACGTAAATTTTAATCCGTTATGTCAATCCGTTTTATTTTAATCGGCAGTTGAATTACAGATTTTGAAAACACGGTTACAATTAATTATTTCTTGCTTGTTAATAATTTCGTAATAAAAGAAATTTTTTCTTTTGAAAATTTTTTTGATACAAAAAAATTCAGTGGGTTTCGTAGTTAAAAGCACAGTATTTTGATACAAGTTTTATAATTGTGTGACTATCCGAAATGGAGAAAATTGCTTTCGAACACAGACCGTCTACAGATCGGCTTGCCGACATATAAAAACCCAGTTTGCATTTTTGACCGTCTGCAGACGGCATTGCCGGTTCGTAGGTCAACATTGTGTAAGAGAAAGCTGAAAATACGTCAAAGTATATCGGAGAGCTCGTCTCCAGACGGTCTTGGTTTTTCTCCCCTGTAGGAAAAAGTTACTGTCACAGACCGAAATGGACATCAGTTTTGGATTTCTCGTGCTAAAATCACCCATTCCTGAATTTTTCAACTCATAAAAAATTGGCCTACTAGAGGGTTAAGGCTTTTTAAGAACCACATATGTATTTTTAGAAACAGTATCTATTTTTAATGCACTTCATTGAATTATTAGAGTTAAATCATATTAAAATAACACAATATTCCAATTACGAAGGGGAAAACCCCTTAAATATAACTATTTGGACCTGTTTACGCATATACATGTGCGAAATAATAGCAGTGCGACATTTTGATCAGTTCTCCCTATTCCTTACATTGAATAATTTTTATTAATTTTATATAATGGCCCTTATTTTAATTTTTAAGTGATTTTAATTTTCACTTTTCGAATCTATGAGTAATATATCGTCGTTTAAAGTACAAAACCGGGTATCGTCATTCTGCAAAACCACATAACTGACGTTTGCTGCCAAAAAGTGGATTTACTCACACAAGCTCTTGGCTCAATCCTTATCCGTTTATAAAAAAGAGAACCATTTTAAAAAATGAGTGTTTTTACTCTCTAGAAAATAATTTATGCAACCTCACATACGCGGTTTTGCATTATCTTGATACGCGGTTTTGCATTTTGTTGATACGCGGTTTTGTACTTTAAACGACGATATGATTATTTGTTATATACTGACTAAACTTCTGTAATTTATGGTTGTGCCAAAATTGAATGAATTGTGCCAAAAGTGCCCTTGTGAATGAAAATGCCAAAAATGGCACTATTGTGCCTACTTTTCCATCACTGGTATAATCTATCTGTCGTAGATTATCCGGTAGAGTTTCAAGTGCTTTTGCCTGTCCGAATCTGAGGCCTCTCCACAGCTGGATTGTATTTAACCGGGCCGCACTACAGCCGGCCCGAAATTTGCCGTAGAGATCCACAGGTGGAAGATTTAAGATTATTTCCAGAGATTTGGTGGATGTGGGCAGGGCTCCCGTGACGAGCATGGTAGCCGTCTTCTGCACACGTTCCACCTTGGCTCTGGATAAGGTGTTGTTTAGCGCAGGCCACCATACGGTGACCTCGTAGTAAAGAATGGGTATTATCACAGCTGTGTACGTGCAGTTTACTATGTGTGGTTTTATTCCCCATTTTTTGCCTATAGCCGTCCTGCAGGCATTCAGGGCAGTATTGGCTTTCCTGGAGCGGTCTTCAATGTTTCGCTTCCAGGCCAGTTTCTTGTCGAGAATAACTCCAAGGTCTTTGACCTTGGTTGAGAGAGTAAGTGCCACCACGTTTAGGGTGGGAGGTTTAAATAAGGGAGTTCTATACTTCCTTGCGAAAAGTACCATTTCTGTCTTGACAGGATTCACACTAAGTCCACATTCCTCAGACCAGATGTTTACCAGACCGAATGCGTTTTGCAGTAACTCACTCAGGACCTGAAGATGTTGGCCCGTTGCAACGATTGCTATGTCATCGGCGTACGCTATGACTTGACAACCGGTGCTCTTTAGGCTTAGAAGTATGATGTTGACTGTTAGAATCCAGAGTAGAGGAGGAGAACGCCCTATGGGGGGTGCCTCTGGTCACATACTTTGTAATGGAGCCATCCCCCAGTTCTGAAAGAAAAGTTCTCTTTCCGAGAAGAGCTCAGCAAAATCCACCAGACCACGCTGCACCCCCGCCATGAGAAGGGAGTTAACAGCAGACTTCGCGTAGACGTTGTTGAAAGCACCCCCGATATCGAGAAAAACTCCGAGCGCGTATTCCTTTAAGGCCAATCCTTTCTCAATCGTCGCTACGGTTTCATAGAGTGTGGTCTCCACGAATTTCCCCTTGGAATATACATGCTGATTCGAGGAGAGGTTGTCAGTTTTAATATTCCGTCGAATATATTCGTCGATGAGCCCCTCTAGAGTTTTGAGAAAGAACGAAGTGAGACTTATAGGCCTGAAATCCTTCGGTTTGACATGAGCGGCCGTGCATCCTTTTGGTATGAATACCACCTTTGCCTTTGTACACTCGTGTGGTATGTGAGTCAATGCTAGGCAGGCTGTAAAAATCTGAGAAAGCATGAGACACAGTATGTCCTTAGCTTCCTGTAGCTGAGCGAGGAGATTTGTAGGGCCGAAAGGACATTAAAGCCCATTCCACCCTCTCCTCACCCACGATGTCCCTTACGATATCACCCAGAGACAAACAAGTAGGTCCTAGGACCGGGCGAAAACCCGGAGGTGTCATCTGAGCAGCCCGGAAAGTGAGTGCTCATAAGAACCTCCAGCATTTCGTTACATGACGTCGTCCAGTCACCGTTAGGCTTCTGGATAGAGCTCATACTTGAAGAGGTTTTCGAGAGAACTTTCCTCAGCCTGTTGGCTTCAGAGTTCTCTTCTATGTTGTCGCGGAAGTTTTGCCAAGATTCGCGTTTCGCCCTCTTTATGGACTTCTTCAAAACTTTGAGTGCGTCTTTGTATGGTTGCCAAAGACCTGTTCGCTTAGCTTGATTGAAGAGCCTCCTGTCGTTCTTCCTCAGTGCTGAAATCTCAGGATTCCAACAATGGGGTTTCTTTTTGCCCCTCGTAAGGGTGCTTGGGCAGGAGGCTTTGAAAGCAGCATTACAGGCATTTTTCACAAAGTTAACTGCTTCATAAATTTTTGACGATGACCGAGAGAAACAACCTCCGTATTCGAGAGACTCGCTTCATCAGATCTTAACGATAAGCAGGACTTATCGTGAGAAGCGTATTTTTGTAGAGAGGCCAACAGCGTATTTTTATACTTTGCCCAGTCGGTTCGCTTCTTGTTCCTGTATGCTGTTAAAGGAGCAGGATCAAAATTGAGCTTAAAACTAATGTAGAAGATGGTCAGTAAAAGGGTGTTCTTTGGACACCTGCCAGTCCCTTATCTGATCAGACAAATCGCTCGAAACAAGGGCGATGTCCAAGACTTCGCTTCTAACACAGGTCACAAAAGTGGGGTTGCGCCCGCAGTTACATTCAGTAAGATTATATAAAAGAACAAAGTCAAGTAAACACTTACCTCAAGAGTTGGTGTCGCTTGAGCCCCAGATCGTGTTATGCGAATTAGAGTCTGCCCCTATTATGACCGTGAATTTCCTGCGATTTGCTTCCTTCACAGCTTCTTCCAGTCCATGTGGTTGTTGCAAGCCAGATCAAGCTCTCCTTCAGCTGGACGCTGATGCAGACAGTGTCCTCGTTGCTTTGTTGGGAGAGTAAAAACTAAGAATATACTTTTTTAATCAGAATACAAGCTCTGATCCTACTTGCTACTGGAGCTGTTACAACCTGGTAGGCATCAAAGTTCAGTCTTGGACAAGAAGCAAGTCCTCAGCTTTATCGCTGAGGCGAAAAAGAAGGGCAGCCGAGGCTGCCTTGGAATGGTGCAGATTAATTTGTAGGATTGCACTATCCTCAGAGTCGGTGATGTCCATCGCTTCAAGCTCCTCCCGTTCGGCGGCGGCAATGACTGTCCGGTTCGGAGTCCAGAAGCTGGTCCTCGTTTAGCATTGCCCACCGGCTGTATACTGACCATACGTAGGCAGATACTGAGCTTGTGTCGCTCTCAGTATCTGACGCAATATCGGGTACACCCGTTGGTAGGTCCCCAGGTCCACTCGTGGTATTTTCTGCGGACCCCGCGCTGTCTGCCACCGATGCCGACTCGGAGGCGCCAGGTCCATTCGAGGCATTGCCTATTTTGTTGGTCCCTTCGTCGGTAGACTTATCGGGAGGAGCGGGTCCGCTCGAGACGTTGGCCGCCTCCCCCTCTTGTTGGTCCGTTTTCCGGTGGATTTTACCGTGATGGAGTAAAAGTCGTAGCTTATTACCCCACCACAACCCTCGAGAACTGGGACGGAAGCATCGTTGATGGCAAAGCCAACAAAACGCTACTTCTCCTTGGCCTCGCCAACTCGGACTATCCTCCAATCACTTGTGGGCAGTCCTTTGTTGGCCAGTCGGATAAAGTCAGGAATCTCCTGCGGCTTTGAGGGTTCAGCTGTGGGCCAGGCCCAGGCTCGCGGCCTGTTAGTGATTTCATCCCTATGAACGGCAACTAAGTCTGACCCGGGCCACAGCTGCCCAACCGTGGAGACCGCTTCCTTGTTAAGCCGGACCGCGGTTCATCTACACACGCCACCAGCTTTACCCGCCCCTGAACCCACCCAGCATCACGGACGACTGGTGCAGGGCCGGGATACTTACACCCTGCATGACCCATCAGTACGGACTTCCAATTTTCCGTGCTAATGTGGCCGTCCGGATGGCCCTTGTCCAACACCGCCAGCTCTTTGGCGGCCTCGCTGAATGGCTTTGTGGTGGACACGGCCATGGACGGCCTAGGTCTTTCCGTGGGTTCGCCTTAGCGAATGGTTTGTCCTTACCGCCTTTCCCGGAGGATCGCTTATCGCTGGCGACGAAAACTTCCATTGCGCACTTGAGAGAGGCCATTTGCTCCTCCGTCAGCTGGTCGTGACACCCAGTCTTTTAATGACCTTAGGGGCTGCCCTTCGGTCGCGCTTAGCCCTGACGGAGGGCGGAATTATTTTCGCTGTTTGGGAGCAGGTCGTTGGCCCCGGTTGTTGGAGTTTTAATCGGTCGACCACGGCAGAGTCCCATGCCGCAGCAAGTTCACCGTTACTCCCGGAGGCGGACAAGTATCCGGGAGGCGCCGTTAGAATACAACGTGTGCTAATATTTGCCTGGGTACCTGCCGAATCCGGTCCTACTCCACGACGCTCAATAGCACAGTGGATCAAATCAATGCGCCCCGAAATGCAAGGATCTCGGTACCAATTGGCAGTGCGGAATGGACACACTTACCACCTTGGTAAGTTTCGAGGCCTATCCAAAGCTCTGCCGTGCTATAGGTCCGGCACCCGGTTGCAATGCAACTCCACATCGAGCAACACGACCCTCCCCGCATTTGGGTTTAAACCACAGCCACCACGATACTCCCCGTAGGGCCGCACTGCACGAGCAGATTGGAGCAAGCTACATGGGCAACTTTCTTCCGTGGTACCAGAATGAAGTCTCCGGTCAGACCTCGTAGCCGTAACTACTCTCAGGTGAGTTTCCACACCACTCTGGACTGGTCGCCCCCACCCATCAATATACCCATTAACTGATTGCACGCCTTCTTCGTCTAAACACCTCTCGTGCAAATACCCCGAGACTTTCAACATGCTGGTTCGAAGAGAGAGCATCGTCAAAACTAAACCGTCCGTCAGTCCATATAATCCCCATCCCAGATAAATCCCTAGTGTCAGAGTACATCGGACATTCACAAACAACGTGCCTGGAATTCTCGCTTTGCGAACCACATGCACAACTTTCCGATTCATAAAGATTTCAACTATGCAAAAACGCGTTGAATGTCCCATGTCCGGTCAGACGAAAACCCAGACTCAGACAAAATTTAAAATCCGGATTTCCACGGACAAAATTAACGTCACGAATATACCCATATGTCACCGGACCGTTGGAACTATTGTCCCAGCGGTCCTGCCACTTCTTTAAGACCGTCTCCCACAATGAGCGTTTACACTCCAAATACCCTCTCTCCAAGTAGGCATCCGAAATTCACCCATCCAACAACGGCATCTCCATGCCCCTTCTTAATCGGAAAGCCATAGAGCTCTCTATAACCACCAAATCAAGAGGAGGCAACCCCAAGAGCACCTGTAGCGCATCAGTGGAAACTGTGCGACATACCGGCAGACAAGACAGCAACATTAGCCTCTGGCACGACAAAATCTTTTTGCGACCCACAACCGTCATAACAAATTCATACCAAACGGCAGAACTAAAAGCGGCACAAGCCACAAACAGGCCCTGATATATGGTACAAACAGTACGTCGGCATAGGCCCAATAAGGCCTCAAAATGCGACGTACCTGACCCACAACACCAAGAAGTCGCTGCTTAAGGAGCACAAAATGCAAACCATAGTTCATCCGCTCGCCCATCAACAACCCCAAGTATTTGACTTGCGTCTCGTACCTGAGACTGGTTCCGTTTAAGCGGATGACTGGCGGGCGACTCTGCGACAATTTTCCCTTGGGGAGCATCATCACTGTCTGCTCTACCGACACATCAACAACACATCCGCACCCCATGCACTAACCACGCCGAGGAGCTGATTTCCCTTCAGCTCTATTGCAGCCCTCGACTGCCCCTCTACCAAGATGAGAAGGTCATCTGCGTACGCGTTAAATTTGCAAAGTGGCTCAAGCTGCCTTAGCAGGGTATCCATCATGAGGTTCCAAATAAATGGTCCACAAATGGAACCCTGAGGACAACCACGAGCAACCTCAACCTCAACTCTACTCCCTCCCCAAATAAAGCGGCTCTCCTGCCAGAGAAGTAGCTACGCCATAAAGCCAACTCTGGACACCCAAGTCTCTCTAGCAGCTCAATGACCCTATCCCAACGTAAATATTCGAGCGCCCACTTAAAATCAATGAATATGCCAAGAACATACCTACAGGCACTATTCTTGATACACTCCTTAACGTTAAGCCAAGCACCCTCAATACTGCGTCCTTTCCTAAACCCATACTGCCTATCCGACATACTACCTCCATTAAGCTCCTGAAGCCTTTCCACCATGACCCGTTCCAGTACTTTTCCAAGCACTGGAAGGAGACTGATGCCCCGATAAGATCGAGGATCACTCCCGACCTTATCGGGCGACTTCAGAAGAGGAACAACCCTACCAACCTTCCACTCACGTAGAAAATATCCCTTACACATGCATTTATCATAGATAGCCTCCAAGTATTCCGGACTTTCCAGACCTAACCAGGCCAAATTCATACTGTAATGGCAATCCTATTGATATGGCAGCGCTATTCAGCACTACCATAATGTTGGTACTACTGCCAACATAAAACAGTTATTTTTCCTTCCACTTGGGCTAGGCGTGGGTTGGTGAAAAAATCAGAATTCATTCGCCACTCGACTATTAAACCCGCCGGTTCAAGATTTTCTTTGTTAAATAAATTAAAAAATTGAAAAAGCAACAAAGTCCAAGCGGTAGAAGTTATAGCACTATTTCGGAGATCACCACATCTCCTCATCAGACTTCTTTTTCCAGACTTCAGCAGGGATCGAACCTGCGAATTCGATGTTCAAAGTCAGA
>NW_023459491.1:1366-12122 GCF_013731165.1 Rhagoletis pomonella | reverse complement strand
TCTGACTTTGAACATCGAATTCGCAGGTTCGATCCCTGCTGAAGTCTAGAAAAAGAAGTCTGATGAGGAGATGTGGTGATCTCCGAAATAGTGCTATAACTTCTACCGCTTAGACTTTGTTGCTTTTTCAATTTTTCCTAGTAAACAATCGTGGTACAAAGCTCAATAAAAATATTAAAAATATTAGTGTTTGTTTATGAAACTCGCGTCGGATTAGTTTAACAATTTTCTGCGCTTCCATTCCATTGGTGTTGCTACGAGCAGTGGCACATTTTCCTGCACTCCAACTGGGCACGAGGAAGCCGCTCATCTCCTTACCGTGTAGTTACGGCGTTGGAACGCTACGCTGTGGTAAGCGATTGGCGACCGAGTAGCATCAGCGTGTTTGTGAGTACCACGCATAACATGGCGACCGTGGCGTGGGGCGGTGCAGTGGACCTCGGCATGGTCAAAATGAAAAAGTGGTAAAAGTGGTGTAATTGTGTGATGTGGTGGCCTGGTTGGTGAAGAAAAAAACCCCCAGAACGAAGTTCCAGAATTTTTATGGAATTCCTGCATTTTCCTGCGAAGTTCCAGCATTGTTGCGAAAGTTTTTTAAAGAGTGTACCGTTATATTGATAGAGGTTTTGGGGTACAGCCGCCCCACCAACCAAGTAGGTATCCATAACGGCATAACGACAGCAAGCCACGCCACCATAAGCCACATAAATACATACATATATGTACGCATATATGAATAACGGCAAAAACTACCGCAATTAACACCACCTGCAATTATACATAACCATATATATGTAGATGCGCCACTTTTTACATATACACGCGCGTATATACAAAGCCCGATACGCTCGTGAAACAGTACTTTTCCACTGTAACTGGGCATGCGGCGGTCGCGTTAGGCATACCACCAGCCGAACAGAGGTACCCTGAAAACTTGTGCAGTAACCCCACGCGATCGTTCGTATAGTGGCATACTCACGCTATATTTGGAGTATTTAATCAACTTTAAATAAAATAATAAATCATCTTTAAATAAAAATTGTTTCGGGACTGCAGCGGGGGAAAATAATTTACAACAGCAACAACTAACATTTTGAGACAGCGGCGTGGGATGGCGGCGAATATAGAGTACAGTCATGCAAGGAGTAAGACAGTAGTTTTTAAGTTTGATATTGTTTTCCAACATTAATGCGTACACACTTAATTAATTAATTAAAATACGTACTATATTTGAATTGCCTTAAAACTTAAAATCAAAGTGAATTATCTAAAAACTTGTAATAGTGATTTATCAAAAAATTAAGCTTAATTTAAGTATACTCGCATTTTTCCAACCTAGACATTAAGGCGACCTGACCAAAAAAAAAACTTGTTTGGATATCGACACTAAAAATAGCAAACCTCAGTAAATATTTAAGCTTAATTCTGATTAATTGGTACCATTAAATCGAATCAAAATAATTGATTTTTCTTGAATTCCGTTGAGTTTTTCCAATATAATAAGAAAGTCAAACATTTTTGCTATTATAGTACAACTGGTACAAACTAGTTTTTTTTTGGATAACCTTTAGACATAAGTAATTCAACACTTTTTGTAATAGATTGTAAGTGATTAACCCATTTTTCTCGTAAATCATTTTCTCATATAAATATAAGTTGACGTGAGATTCATTGAATTCTTTTAAATCTCTGCGTATTCATACACAATTTTCATATTATTATATAAGTGACATAAACTTAAATACCATTTTTTCTAAACGAAAACAAAATTCTCATATTATTAGATATAAGTGACGTAAATTTAAATACAATTTAGCAAAAAAAAACTTGTCAATAACAGCCAAGCGTCGTGCTAACCTCAGTCATAGACTTTTTTGCATTTCTGATGCATTTTTCTTTAAAATACTACTTTGAAATTATTAGATTCTAAGTGTCGTGAGTGACTCATTGAATTTTTGTATACTTTTTGTCAAAATACGATTTACTAAAGTAATCGAAACTTTAATACATTTTTAATATAAATATAACCGACATTTATATCATATACCGATGTATATAATAATATATATATAATTCCTTCCTATATAACCAAAATTGAAACTTTTTTTAAATACATACATTATAACATTTAAAAACAACTTATACTCTTTTGCCTTGCATGCAAATTTTCTCTACTGCATGAAAACCCGTTGCATGAAACTTTCAGCTTGCACCCGATGATTGTTTGAGGAAAAAGACATAAGTATTTTCCAAATTATAAAACTTTACGCTTATAATAGTATTTTTTCGAAATTTTTTTCTTCCGCATGTTTCTAGTGAAGAACTTGCATAATTTATTTTTTTGACAATTATATAACAATATCGAATTTTTCTTTTGCTTCGCGGGGTTGCCAAATGTCAGATTTTGGCACAGTGTTCAAAGATTTGCGTAATAATTTTTCAAAAGTTTGTAGACGGGTTTTACAAAATCGCCCTCTAACAGCAAAACAAGAAAAACTAAATGAATATAAAAGGTCTTTAGTGGAAGCGTATAATAATATATTAATACAAGTGAACTTACATTTCAGGCAGCGAGATAAGTCAGAGTCGGCAGTAGAAAGTTTGTTACGGTGTAGAGAACAACTTCTATAATGTTTTGAGAAAATTAATTGTAATATAAGAATACCAGAGAATTTCTCTGAGTTAATTGAAGAAGACGGTTGTTACACGGTAGCAGAGTTTGAAGAATTTTCCGACGCAACTTCGACTGGCATAGTTAACAAAAGCAGTTCCTTGTCTATACGTGAAAATCTTTTAGGATTTGAAAGTTTACATAATATAAATTCATTTTCGAGCATTGACGACTTTGCAATGGCAACTTCCGAGCAAAAAAGAACTTTCTTAGGTTTGTGCGCCTCAATAATAAAAGAAAACTATAGTGGACGCGTTCACTTGCGTCCTTTATCGACAAAATAAATGTATTAGAAGAATTATCTGACGAAACACTAACTCCAACTTTCATTGCATTTGTTAAATCGAAACTCGAGGGTAAAGCTCGCGAATCTCTACCACCGCAAATAAATTCAATTAGCGAGATTACAGAAGCGCTATGTAGGAAAATTAAACCGGACAACTCTAAAGTTGTCGCGGGAAAAATAGCAGCTTTAAAGATAACTAATAATAATTATGCGGAGTTTGCAAAACAAGTTGAAGAGTTGTCGGACTCGTTGGAATGTTAGCTGATCATCGAAGGGATGACGCAGGCAAAAGCCAATGAGATGGCAGTTGAACAGACAGTTAACGTTTGTAGGCTCAACAGTCGATCGGACATGGTGAAATCTATTCTAGCATCGTCAACCTTCCATGATTCAAAAGACGTTGTTGCGAAGATTATAATAGAGCGTGATAATGAGGTAAAGGAGCGGCAGGTGTTAGCGTTTAGGTCTAGACCGATAAGAGCGACTAGTTTTCGAGGTAGCTTTCGAGGCTACAACAATTATGGATACAACAACAATATTAGGTTCAGTAACAACAATTTTGGAAGATACAGCAATAATGGTAACAATAGGTACAACAATGGTAGTAGGGGCAACAGCGGTAATTTCAACAATAATTCTAGTTTCAGCAATAATTCTAATAATAGATCTGCTTATAATAGAAATCGAAGTAACTACAATAATAACAATAGACGTCCAAATGTTAGAAATAATGCTAATGTGGGTGCTTTAAACGCCAACGCCCCTCAGGCACCGTCACTGAGGGCGGAAGAATTGGACAATTAAATGATTTTTTTGCAACAAAAGGCATTTATTGCTTTGAACTTAATTTGAACTACTCCGACTTTATCGAATTGAAAATTAATGGGTCAAAAAAATTTTGTACGTGTTTAGTAGACACGCAAGCCGACGTTTCCTTAATAAAAATTTCTAGCATTGATAAACATTTTTCTATAAATACGAACGATATAATTCACATTACCGGTGTCACTTCTGATACAGTTTCTACGTTAGGTACGATTACCATAAACTTGACTTTTACTGATTTTTACATTAAACATACTTTACAAGTGGTAAACGACGATTTTAACATACCATCGGATGGCATATTGGGAAAAGATTTTCTAAAAATTAACAAATGCGTTATTAGCTATGCAAGCAATTGTATTTCCTTTTGGGTAGGCAATGAAAAAGTCGCGATACCAATCCTACACGGAACCGAAACCGACACTTGCATCATACCACCCAGATGCGAGGTTTATTGAATTTTCAATTTAGGTAATTCGCCAGATCCACTTTTAGTAGAAGCACCAGAAGTTGAACATGGTGTATTCACAGCAAGATGCATAGTTAATAGCAGTTACCCAATCATTAAAATTATAAATACCACGGATGAAGTAAAACATGTAAAGAATTTAAATAATCGGACTGAAAAACTTTCTGACTATTACGTTTATTCAATTAATAAGACCAAGACTGAAGACTCCCGAACGAACGAATTAACAAATATTTTGAAAAACCAAATCCCTACAGAAGCTAACTGCAATTTACTTGACCTTTGCAAAAAATATGCCGACATTTTCGCTCTTGACAACGACAAAATGACATTAAACAATTGCCATATTCCCAGCGTGAAGAGATAACTCGCCAAGTTAACAAATTACTCTTACCAATTACAATAGTCCTCTAATTTTGGTTCCTAAAAAGTCTACTAATGGTCAAAAAGCTTATCGTATGTGCGTTGATTTCCGCGCATTCAACAAAAAACTTATTGCGGATAAGTTCCCTCTCGCACGAGTTGACGATATTTTGGACAACCTTGGCAGAGCTAAATATTTTTCTACTTTAGATCTATTTTCCGGATTTCACCAAATCCCCTTGCATGAAGATTCACGTGATATAACTTCTTTTAGCACAGACCGTGGAGCATATCAATGGAAAGTATTGCCATTCGGTTTAAGTATAGCACCCAACTCATTCTCACGAATGATGAGTATAGCTTTTTCTGGTATTCCACCGAACGTAGCATTTTTATATGTAGATGACATTATTGTCATAGGCTGTAGCGAAGCACATCACATTAAAAATTTAACGAAAGTTTTCGAAACTTGTCGACATTTCAATTTAAATGCTCAGCGAAAGGTCTGCTGCCAGACGATTCAAAAATAGTTGCAATTAAAAAGTATACTAAACCTACTGACAAAGATGCAGTTGTACGACGTTTTGTCGCATTTGCAAACTATTACCGAAGATTTATCCCCAATTTTGCAACTCTAGCAGCACCTTTGAACAAATTAAGTAGGAAAAGAGTAGACTTTGTTTGGGATGAGAAATGTGATGAAGCTTTTCAAGCGTTGCGATCAGCCTTATTGTCACCGAAATTGCTACAATATCGAGACTTTACAAAGCAATTTATTATTACAGTTGATGCTTCAAAGATAGGGTGTGGCGCTATACTTAGCCAAGAACAGCAAGGTTGCGATTTACCAATATGTTTTGCTTCAAAGGCATTTAACAATGCAGAACAGAAAAAACCAATTATTGAATTAGAACTTTTAGCTATATACTTTGCCATGAAACAATTTCGACCATACGTTTATGGAACGCACCATTAGTATACCTGTTCAATATGAAAGACCCCTCTTCAAAACTTTCAAGAATAAGGTTAGAATTAGCTGAATATAACTTTACAGTCGAATATATTAAAGGAAATTTAAATGTTGGTGCAGGCGCACTCTCACGTATAACGATAGACGAAATAAGGGAATCAACGAAAAGCATTTTGGCAGTACAGACGAGATCAATGACTAGACGAGAAAATGAAATTATACAAAATACAGATAATAACGAAAATGAAAAACAGGAGATATTAAACGTTTATGATAAATTTTCTTACAACTTTTCAAAAAGGATACCGCGTATTAGATCAGAAATTACTTATGATAAAAATGATAAAATTAAAAATTTACGAATTTGTGCACATATTAAACATAAAAAACTCGAGTTACTTAATTATGTCTTTGCTAACGTAATAATAAATTTCGATGATTTACTTTCGAGGCTTGAAATTGATGCCAGCAAACACAAAATTAAGGAGGCCAAAAGACCATGAATTTTTCCGTCATTTCACAATTATATATAATTTTAAAATCATTTCAAATAATTTTACAAAGAGGCAGTCGAAACTGTGACTGAAAATTACAAAAAACTAAAACTAATGACCATTTATCACGACGACCCAATATCAGGAGGTCACTGTGGCATGAAAAAACTTTATGCGAAACTTAGAACAAAATATTATTGGAAAAATATGACCCGTGATGTCGCAAAATTTGTTAAAAACTGTCAAAAATGTCTTTTAAATAAAATAAAACCGAAAGTTAAAGAAAAATTGTACCAACCCCAACGTCGAATAAACCATTTGATATTGTTGTTATCGATACGATAGGACCTTTACCAGAATCGAAATATGGTAATAAGTTCTCAGTTACCATTATTTGCGATCTCTCAAAATGTTTAGTTACTGTTCCTATACCAGATAAAAGTGCTAAAACTGTTGCATCAGTAATTTTTGAAAGTTTCATTTTAATATATGGCATTATGCACTCTATAAAATCTGATTTAGGGACTGAATACAAAAACGAACTTTTTGCTGAATTAACCAAACTTTTAAAAATTAAACATGACTTTTCGACAGCACATCATCACGAAACTGTAGGTACAATAGAACGAAATCATGGAGTATTTAATGAGTACTTACGAGCATTTTTAAATGAATCATACTCCGACTGGGATACATATTTAAAATATTTTACTTTTTTGCATAACACAACCTCAAACACAGTTTTTGATAATAAATTTACTCCATTTGAACTGATTTTTGGCAAAAACGCTGTTTTACCAAACGAAGTACAAAAAGTTAAAATTGATCCAATTTACAACGTTGACAATTATGCAACAGAAGTAAAATATCGGTTGCAAAAATCCCATGCACTTGCAAAAGAACTCGTAACAAAACATAAAATCCAATCGAAGCAGTCATTTGATAAAAATGCACGTCCTGTACTAATTGAAGAAAAAGATACGGTTTTGATACAAAAGGAACCTAGAGATAAACATAGCAATATATATCTGGGTCCTTACACGGTACAGAAAGTAGACGGTGTAAATGTTACGGTTTTCGAGAAACCAAAAATAAAATATTTTTTTGAATCTTTAAACATGCAACTACGTATGCATTTTTCTATTTTGCGAAATTGCCCAATTTAACTAAATATGAATCTTCCACGTCAGTTACACTTATACAAATATAATATACTTAGCTATAATGTTTGAATATTAAGCTACACCAATGAATTATAATAATATGTTCAAAAAAAAAAACATACAATAACTATACCCAAACGTTAATATATTCGAAAAAGAAACCAAAAAAATTTAAATATACAAATGTAAGTATATTATACATATACTTATAATAAGCAAGTTATATTTAAACTTTCCATACTTAATATCCAATTTGTAAATCCAGAATTTCAAAAAAAAAGGTTCTACAAGAAACGAACAAAACAAATATTAAATTTTACCTCAATACATACATATGTATATTCCATACAAATTGTAAATAAGAAAAACTTAAGATTCCATACAAAGAAAATTATCGCTTGTATATTTTGTAATACAAATTATCAGATTAATAATAGACAAATAACAAAATAACAAGTTTTTATTTAAGCGCAAGTAGTAACGCGAGTGGGTTTTTAACTAAAAATATTAGTGTTTGTTTATCAAACTAGCGTCGGTTTAGTTTAACAATTTTCTGCGCTACCATTCCATTGGTATTGCTACGAGGAGTGGCACATTTTCCTGCACTTCCACTTGGCACGAGGAAGCCGGTCATCTCATTACCGTGTAGTGACGGCGTTGAAACGCTACGCTGTGGTAAGCGATTGGCGACCGAGTAGCATCAGCGTGTTTGTGAGTAACACGCATAACAATACCCAAACTCTCCAAAATCTAGTGGAGGGACAGGTACCTCTTGTGCTTGAGGAACCTGAACCTCCATACTAGGAAAGAACGCACCAAACAAGACTCACATTGTTAACACGTAGCCACCAACGCGCAGAGCGGTGATGTCCTCACTTCGATGCCCGCGACAGATCCTATAGACTTGCCGCCAAGGGTCGTCCCTATTTTCCCCCACAAACCTTCTCCACTCTTCCTCCTTCACCTGTATAAGCATCTTCTTATACCGAGAAAACAGCGGTCTAGGTTGAGCTAGACCCTCACCCGCCTCCCCCCCTACGTCGTTCTCACTGAAACCGTTGCCTAAATCGACGGACGGACCTTCGTTTCTCAGTGAGCTGCTCCGACTACCATTTGACCCGCTTTAGTTACCCCCGCTCCCACTTCTTAAAAACCCTGTCATTAACCCCCCCAAACAATTTCATTTAGACCCATTTCCTCGAATACCCCCAGTGGTATTGTTAACACCGCCTCCTTTACCTTGTACGCCGCCTTCCCATCTGGTACCCAACCCTAAGATCAGGGGTGAGAGTGGAGTAATCTCAGTCTGTATAGGATTGTGAGCACTTACACCCCATCCTCCCTTGACTTCCCACCCAAATCGGAATGTCATCATCCCAGCTCTGTTCACCAGAGCTAGGTCAATGTCGCTGGCACCCATCGGCCCATCAAACGTGTACCACTCACTAGGCATATTGACAACGTCGACGCCAATGGTCATCACCCACTCACCTAATACTTCACCCCGCTGGTAGCTTTGAAATCCAGACGAATGTCGGGATGTCTTGCTGAACCACATCGGGGAAGAAGCATTCGCGTCTAAGCCAATGACCACAGGCGAGCTACTCGCTAGTAGTAGCACGGTGTCAATATACCTAATATATGGCTTCAGAGGCTCGCTGAATTTGCAGTACATGCAAGCAACAAACCAATGCCCAAACTCTGCCTCCAACCCCACAACAACCCCCCAATCAGACGAGTCTACCACAAAACATTCGTAGCTGAACTCGCTCACCACCACCGCCGCATTGACCCTGCGATCAGAAAATACCTTAAATCCTCAAGGAAGTCCTCTTACCACCCCATGAGTGGAATAGGGCTCCTGGAATAAGGTAACGCTATAGCCCTCCTCAACCATCATGGCATCCACGTCGCACATGACGGCGTAGGAGCTCTGACAATTAATTTGAAGGGCTTTGACCATTAGTGTTTTGCGAGCGCCCGAGAAACAACACCACTATATATCGGACACAATGCCGACACCATTATATTGTCCGCTGGTCTAACCCTCCTGGAACAGTTGAGACAATGCGGAGCATTGATGCAACTCGCTATCCGGTAACTCTCCTGTTCACACCTATGGAAAACTTCCCTTTTTGTCTTACATTCTGACACCCTATGGTCAAAACTCATGCACCGGAAACAGCCCTACACGAGGGTTTCCGGTCTCACCCTGAGTATCACTTTACGTAGCAAAGACCTGCTTCCAAGAGTACGGACATTAGTTTGTCCGATCCCTCAAAGAAAACTTGAGTTGCACCGTCAGGAGCCACCTTCCAGGGTCAGCCGACCATCCTCACCTCCTTTCCCATGCACCCCGGAGTGAACTCTTGCAAGTTCAGTCTATACAGCTCCTGCATAAATTCATCCGGAGATATCTCCTTGTGCACTCCTTGCACCACTACTCTTGGCCCCAGCTTCCTTTTCACGGAAACATCTAACCCTAATTCAGAAAACCGCGGGTTAGTTGCGACTTTCTCTTCTCTGCAACCGAAGGTGTACGCAATATCACCTCACCAGAATGCAGAGCCTTTACCTCATGCAGTTTTACGCCTAAAACCGGCCCAATCTCTTTCATTACCTGCTCGGCTACCTCCTTCGAGGACTTTTCCCCAGTCTTGCTCTTTATCACGCACGACCACGTATGCACAGGTTTGGCAACTATCGGTGCAGGCATCAACCATAGGAGCAGGGGGTACCTTTGGGGGAGAATCGCCCTTCCTGGCACTCAACCCTTTTACCTGGCCACTTAAACAAGCATTCTCTGCTATGGCTGCCATTAACAGCTCCTCGTATCCCGAAGATATACCCACCAGCTTCCTCGCAGTCGCCATGGATATGCCCTCCAACCCAAATACCTCCTTCGTAAAATCGGCTGTGATCCTCTTCATCCTAGATCCACAACCCAACCCCAGCAAAGCTATATAACTCCCTCTAGCGTTACAAACGCCAGAGGTACGCTCCAGCCATACTTCCATATTTTTAAGACGCTCCCTCTCGGAGCCGCTTCCACCCACTTCTTTCCCAGCATCAGTGTTTATGGGACTGACCCTATCCACCTTCCCTGGGCTACCAAGCCTCATCCCTTTCCTAGGAGGAAACTTGCCGGCTCCTCCTTCTGTCTCCCCACCAGATGTGGAGTCATCCATAGCAGTGGATGACACCGATCCATCCCGTCTAACGGGGGTTTTCACACCCCGTTTTTGCCCCCTTGCTTACTCCGAATCTCCTTCTCTCTCCTTCTCGAACTACCTCCAAGCGTGTGAGCCTATACAAGCAAACGGACACGCACGAAGCACAAGAACGTCCGCTGATAGCAGTTACCCAAAGCCGGCCCAAAGCTAGCGCGTTGGCGCAGCCCATACAACTAATCGCCAAGTACTGTGACTTGACTATGGTCACCACCAACGTCTCGCCGGTCGGAAGACTGTTCCCCGTCACGAGAATGGGTCGACCGGTGTAGAAAAACTGTCACC